>NW_010357868.1:637403-696759 GCF_000414095.1 Morus notabilis
CTCATAAAACAGAAAATGTCTGGAAGTCTTTGGTTTGGGCGTCACTTGGAGACCAATCTTCTTTCTCTGCTTTTCATTTTATCTTATCCCTTCTTATCTATCCTCTCTTCTGCTAAGTGCTAACCAAAAGATTATAGTTTGATTATTGACAAACAAATCTTTATCAAATTCCGTTAAAATGACGCATTCTTTTTGTTCTATGTGTTTTAATTTGATCTAATAATTCAAAACATCTCGTGGAGTATTCAAAGGAGATTTATCCCAAATTTTGGGCTAGGCATTTTTCTTTTTTCTGCCTGTTTTAAGCTTTCATTATCATGTTCTAGTATAGAAAAGGTCTTTTGAAATTGCATTGTAACAAAAAGTGTGTTTGGTTTATGGGTTAGAATCATTAGATTAGAATTATTTTTAATTTACGTGTATTTTTTATAAAAAAAATATTATAATAAATCATGAATCATAATTCAAATCAGTACGAATTCACTTACCAAATGTCTTTAAGAAACTGGAGAATTTATAGAGAATGGAAATTCCAATAAGGGCTGACAAGCGTGTTGACTCGGCCCAATTTGACCGATTCAAAAAAGATATAATAAGAGATTTCTGTATTAAAATTCTGTGTCTCTCGCTGCCTTCGCTGAAGCTTCTTTGCCATTGCCTTTGTCCAGATCACGCCGAATTGGACTTATCAGTATATCTAACACCTTCCACAGTCACCCTCATGTTTTGCTTAAATTACACCTCTGCCATTTCTCAGTATTGAGAGATTTTTTAAAGCAAAAAAATGTTATATTTTGATTAGTTACGTGGTTTAATTGAAGCCGTGCTTTGGCATGTTGCGGGTGTGAATAATTAATATGATAGAATATTAGTCGTTATAAAAATGATGGTCAAACGCACTAAATAAATCATGTCAGGATGCCCTTAAAAAAAAAAAAAATCATATTAGTATGTGTAACTTGTGTAACTTGCTATGCGTATTCTAAGAGTTCATTTAGTTCGCTGATTCGAATTTTTAATTTGAATTGAGATGTAACTTTATATGAGAGATTTTTACTGTAGTAAAAAAAAAATTAAATGTGACTATTTCTGAGAGCTTTTTACTGTAATAAAATTTAAATTTTAAACTCGAGTCGGTGAAATAAAGATGGCCTAAATCTACGATCTAAATACAGTCTCCAATTTTCCTGTTGTGTTCATTAGCTATTTTTAAATAACTGAACCAAGGTTAAAGTGTATATATGACATCAAAAGAATTAAAGATTACCAAATATAATCTTTAACCAAAAAAAAAATTCCCAAATAAATATTAGTTAATAATTACATATTAAACGACTTGTCAATTCCTGATAATCTCCTTTTTTTTTTTTTTGTTGAAAATCGTGACTTGAATTTATGAAATTAAAAACATATATATTTATTGATCATATATGGGATACGTTGAAAGTTTCTCGAATGATAGACTTTTTGACTTTTCGCCAATATCTTACTCTTTACATAAATAATCCTATAGGTATATATTGCATACCATGAGATTCCATTTAAAAAAAATATAACGACTTAATATAGTTTCTTAGAGAAGTAGGGGTAATTTTGAAACCCTCAATTTCTCAAATTGTCCCCTCCCAAAGCCACACTTCTCCTCCAATCCCATCTTGTAGTTATAGCTAGCTTCTCATCTTCTTTCTCTTCAATCTTCTTCTTCTCTCTAAACTCAAAATCCCATTTCAACAAAAATTAACAACCAGATGGATAGAGAACAAGAAGAGATGCAGTTTTTAGGCCCTATTGGTATCCTAGAAGAATCCTACAAGACCATCATGTCATGTAGAAGAGTCCTCAGCCAAATCACCCTCTTCTTGATCCTCCCCTTGGCCCTCCTCATCCTCATCCACATCGAGGTCTCCGACGTCGTCCTCAACAAGATCGTCAACAACGAGGTTGACCTAAGCGACGCCCAAGTCGGAAGCCCTAAATACGACAAGCTCTCCGACCTCGTCTCCTCCGAGTGGACCTTCCTCATCCTCTTCAAACTCGCCTACTTCACCTTTCTCCTCATTTTCTCTCTCCTCTCGACGTCCGCCGTGGTTTACACCATCGCGTGCGTTTACACCGCGAGAGACGTGTCGTTTAAGAAGGTCATGAGTGTCGTCCCCAAGGTTTGGAAGAGGCTCATGGTAACCTTCTTGTGGACCATCCTCGCCTTCTTTGTCTACAACGTTGTGGCAACCATTTTCCTTTTTGTTGCCGTTTTATTTATTTTTTCCATAAGCTACAAGGCAGGGTTAGGGTTTATTGCCGTTTTTTCGGTTTTATACGTTGTGGGGTTTGTGTACTTGAGCTTGGTTTGGCAGTCGGCGAGTGTAGTATCGGTTTTAGAAGAGGCGCGTGGGATTCAAGCCATGAACAAGAGTAGAGCACTACTGAAGGGAAAGGTGTGGACGGCAATATTCGTATATGGGATTCTAACGTTGTTGAGTTTTGGGCTTCAATACGCGTTCCAAAAGCTTGTCGTTTATGGAGGGAGGTTTGGGAATTTGGAGAGAGTGTTTTATGGGATGATTTGTTTGTTGGTTTCGGTGAAGTTGATATTGTCTGCTCTTGTTATTCAGACTGTTCTTTACTTTGTTTGCAAGTCGTATCACCATGAAAACATCGACAAGTCGGCTTTGTCGGATCATCTTGAGGTTTATCTTGGAGAATATGTTCCTCTCACGGCTAAGGATGTCCAACTTGAACAATATCACGTTTGAATTAACAATAATATTGTTATTGTTCATCCAATATTATCCATCGGTCGAGTACTCTCTGGAAATATTAGTGGTACTTTCTACCAATCAATCATACAAATTAAGCTTGCTTGTTATTTTATGAAGAAGATACTTTGTATTATTTCTTACTGATCATGTATCCCTTTGTTAATTTCGGCATTTTTCTCTGTTTTGTTATACATGGAATTGACTTGGGATGGTTTTTTTTTTTTTTTTTTTTTTTTCGTGTTAATATTATAGCGCCAAATTTGTGCTGATAGAGTTTCTTGTGTTGTTCAAGTCTAGAAGATTAATATTCTGAGTATTCTTTTGTAATGTTTTCTATAAATTGATTATATATATGCAATTAGTCTAGCTTGGTCATCATAATTATAATCGTAAAAACTGTCAATTTTCCAAAGTCATTTAAAAATCGTAATGTATAAAATATCTATCCCCTCCAACACGTGCAAGAATATTCCAACCACTACATAATGGATTGATGAGTCAAAGTCTGGTATTGGGGCCGTTTCCACGCATTAATGTAAATTCAATGTCACAATTTGAATTTTTAATGTTTCTGTAAAGTCAATAAAGGAGGTTTCACTTTCAAACAAGAAAAATTAATACTGATGGGAAAACACGGATAAACCATGGCATAAGCAAATAACCCAATTGTATACGCCTTATATAACTAAAACTAAAAATTAATAAATTGAGAGTACTTTTCTTTTTGGGACGCAAGACTAAATTCATAAGCTTATTCATCTAATAAACGTTTTGCTAATTAGCATATACATAATTTTGATTATTGATTAATCCAATCAGATACTTTGGAAAGAAGTGTCAGTTTATCATTAACGTAACATTGAGAGTTACCGCTACCTAACCAACCCCACTTTTCCTTAGAAGCAAGTCCGGGTTCTCCACAATGACGTTAACGTTGGTTAAGGTGTCCATTCTCTAATATTAGAATTTATTGTATCAGTGTTCTACCTACTTGTATGTATATATACATGCATATATATGTTTATTATATTTATGTATGTTTGTAGTACATATATGTATGTGTACATACACACACGCACATTAGTGTATGCAATTAGTTCAGCCACCGGAACAATATTCATTATTTTGGTCCTAAGTTTCACTTTTTTATGAGAGATGAGGATTTATTCTCATCGAGATGAATATTATTTTTCTTCTTTAAAAAATTGGCATTTCTTTGATTGACGCACAAAATTAAAAATCAAAAATTAAAATGACAAACACCTTGTCAGTCAGTACTCTACACATTATATACGTATAACATGATGGATACATGGATCTATTAACCAATATCTATGGATAGTAACTCGTTCATCTTAAGGTTCAGAACCGAATTAATATCCTTTGCTATGTTCTCCGCATCATTCGAAAAGCCTAACAATCCTCGACTCCCAAATCCAGCACAACAAAGACCATTCTTCCCTTTCCAATGATTAGGGAATCTTGCTTTTGGCATTCCAAAATCATCAAACCCTTGGTCTCTTCATCCTGCATTAATTAATCAGTAACAAGGTATCAAAATACTCATAAGTCCGGAGACAAAAAGTCATGATGACCTAAAAAGATTATACTAAATCATAATAAGGTATAGTGATATATATGATCATATATACAATATGCATGAAAGATGATCATGAAAAATGTAAGCTAATATCACTCATTCTTAAACATGTTGTGTACAATATGTGACATGCATATATTAGATCATGAAAATATATTTTTGCAAGTCAAACATTACAAAAAGCAAATTAATATTGATATCTGCAATTACCTTAAGCCAGTTTTTAATGGTGCTCCTGTAGCCAGTAGCGAATATTATCGCGTCAAAGCGTTTAATCTTGCCATTCTCAAATTTGATTTTGTTCCCCTCAATGTTTGTTATGGATGGAAAAACCTGGGATGATATTAGAGCTTTGTCTTCATATTGTGTGAATATAATTAGATTTATCATTAAAACCTAATTAACTAATAATAATAATAACAATAATAATAATGTACCTTGATTTCTCCTATCTTGATCTTGTTGTATCCTTAATCTTACATCGGGCTTATATGTGAATAATTATGTGTTGCAGACTGTCATATAAGATTAAGCCCGTTTAAAAGTGATCTTCTTAGATTTGAGTAATTTGGGCTTTAATGTATCTGATATGGTGTGAGCCTTTAATGTATAGAGACTTAAGGGTAATTTCTATTTTTATGATAGACTAAAATAAAAATACTAAAAGATAACATGAAAGTTATCTATATATAGTGGTTATAGTCCCCAGATCACACGTATCATTCTATTTTTTTCTGACATCCCATCATCAGAGAGAGAACAAAGAAAAAGTTAAAAGATTCTCTAAAAAAATGTGTTGATCTGGAAGACAAACTGCACGATTCTAGAGATTAATTTATTGTCATGGATTCAGGTATGCTTCCACTAATCTCTTGTTTGGTTGGTGGATTCGTACCCTGATTCGAATCATGGTTCGTGGTTCACTACAGTATTTGCTCTCACAAAAGATACGTAAATCGAGAATAGTTTTGAATCATGATTCTGAATCCATAAACTAAACGTTTATTGGTGATCCAATATAAATGTTTCCTGAATTTTGAGAGATGTTTTACATCAAAGAATATTTTCTAACCTATATTGTCTATGCAACCAACATCAAATGGTTGGCGATCGATCAGTTTTTGCCTTCAAGAAAAAAAGTCCATGCTTTGGCTTTTGAATTCCGAATTTGGATATATTACCACACTTTAATTGTCCAAGCAGTACAGTTATTGTGTCCACTAATTTCAAGGGAAGGAATTTCAACATTACCAGTCCTACGAAAATAATTTCCTTGGTGAGAACATGTACCTGAAAATGTCATGAAATGGTGTTCATGGGTTGGGTTGGTGCGGGGTAGGACTTTTTTTTCCCCGCCCCAAAGGGTGCGGGTTGCATATATTCAGCCCCAACGATGTTAGAAAAATTTCACAAACCAACGATATTCGGGTTGGGTTGGGGCGGTGCGGGGTGGGTTGGGTGGTCAGTTTCAACATTCAAAAAATCAAAGACTTAAAGTTCAATATAATATTCAAACTTCATCATTAAATAGAAATAGCAACCATCCTTATCAGTCCGGCGAGAGAGCACCGGAGAAAGTGGGCAAGACGGCGGCCGAGAGGACTGAGCAATGAAGATAGAGTTATGAGGGGGTTCACGAGAGGGGAAGAAGAGGGAAAACTGAAAAGGAAGGGGCAAGAAGAGGGGGTTCACGGGAGGGGAGACCGAGAATGAGATTGTGACCCCTAATGCTAGCGAGCCTAGGGTAGAACTTGGGCAGTTCGGCTTGGGCCGAAAGCTTGGGGGTATGTTGTGCGGGTTGGGTTGGGGATTGCGGGTTGTTATGGGCCCAACCCGCAATCCGCCCCAAATACTTCGGGCCAGAGGTATAATGAGCCGTAAATTTAAAAATAATACTGCGGGTTGCTTTTTTCGGCTTGGGTTGGGGCGGGGTGGGTTAGGTTTGCGGGTTGTTCGGGTTTATGAATAGCCCTAATAGGTTATAATATAGGGAAGTTAATTAATATTATATTTACATCACTACATTAATTGCTACTATGGATATATTATCCATAAAGAATATATAGAGGAAAGTAAATCCTCGTTTCTGCATGATTAATTTCAATATATAAAAGACGTCATTTTTTTTTTACCTTATCTTAATTTTCGGGCTATCTAGCTACCAACATTGGGCCAATATTCCACTGATCATCTCTCTCAAAAAAAAAAAAAAAAAAAAAAAAAACAGAACGTTTGATTTCATTGCTTAATTATATCAGTAACAGAAGTTAAAGAATTGATAATTAAAGGATAAGGGACCATTAATTTAGAGCAAATTTATGGTGAATATCGATGATATCTCTTTGATATTAACACCTATTTATAAACGGTCATAAGTATGAATACTTATGTACATTATTCCGTACTACATGGTACATGGATATTATTTTAAAGCAGATTTTTAGGTTCCGTACTCAATGGCAATATAATTATCAGAACTACTTTGTAGCTAGACGTAGTTCTAGAGTAGATTCATTGCGCTAGCTACTGATTTATGGAAGAATTATACCGTAATTATAAGCCAACAAAAATAATATTAATAATTTTGAGCAATTAATTATTGTACGTGTCTTTTATCCAATACCCAAAAGAGAAGAAAAAATATATTCCGTATTTACCTTTTGTAGCATAAATATGACTTTAAATAATGCGTGTAAGGAAAAGATAAGAGGAAAATTATCGTTATAAGAAATCATAGGGATAGTTATTTTATGGTAAATGGAGATTCTATTAGATAATATACTTGATAATTTTCGGAGATAAGTGTGGTGTAAGAATTGAGTCCGACTCGACTAATCCGCCTAACCTGAATATGTAGGTGGTTTTTTTTTTTTTTTTTTTTTTATTCGGATTCAAATAGTCCCAATCTGCACTGTACGGGTTGGGTCACGGGGCGGGCATTCTTGAACTCACTCTGCCCCGACCCGTCGATTGCCCAAAACTAATCGTCGGTCCACAATCATCGTCCTCCTCGCGCCCCTTTTTCAAAACGCTGTATAAATACCCTCCTCATTTTCCCATTCATCATTGCTCTCCAAATCCTCCAATTTCAATCTTGCAAACCCTAGCTTTCGCACTTCTCCAATTCACAGTTCTAAGATTCTTCAATGGCTCGCACCAAGCAAACCGCTCGCAAGTCCACTGGCGGCAAGGCGCCGAGGAAGCAGCTAGCGACGAAGGCCGCCCGCAAGTCGGCTCCGGCGACTGGCGAAGTAAAGAAGCCCCACAGATTCAGGCCCGGAACCGTGGCTCTCCGTGAGATCAGGAAGTACCAGAAGAGCATCGAGCTTCTCATCAAGAAGCTTCCTTTCCAGAGACTCGTTCGTGAGATCGCGCAGGACTTCAAGACTGATCTCCGGTTCCAGAGCTCCGTCGTCGCCGCTCTCCAGGAGGCCGCTGAGGCCTACCTCATCGGTCTCTTCGAGGACACAAATCTATGCGCCATTCACGCCAAGAGAGTCACCATCATGCCTAAGGATATTCAGCTCGCCAGGCGTATCAGAGGCGAGCGCGCTTGAGTTTGATTTAGGGCTTTCTCTGTATAGAAGCAGTTGGAAATGGTGTGTGATGTATGAAACGTTGGATACATGTTTGCACCTATTGTTGTTTTCTGTTTTTTCTTGTTTAGAGTATCCAATCCGAATAACTCGAGTAACCTGAGGTCACCCGACAAGTTACGGGTTTGTGGGCTTAAGAGAGTGTTGCGGCCTAAAATTTTCTCAATCCGTACTGTGCGGCTCGGCCTAATTTTCGGCTCAACCCGACCCTACCCACCCGAATTACACCCCTAGAGATAAGTACAATTAATGGACTATATATTAGCCTTTTCCGTACTACATTGCACATGGACAGAATTCCGACTAGCAAATTTAATTGTATTACTTTATGGCAAAATCAACAGTACATTGGCAAAAATTAAATGTTGAGCGGTAATTAACTGTGTGTGCATCTTTACATAGTCAAAATCCAAAATGGAGAGAAAAATATGGTGTTTATATTTATCTTATTCATAGCATATATATAATGGTTTTAAAAATAACGTGTGAGTTCATGCATATGTGCCTAGCTAGGACAAGAGATGAGATCAAAACTACTAAATAGTAATACGAAAAAGTAACTATTTTATGGTTCAAGATGATATATATATATATAGCATTTCCGTACTGCATAAATGGACATAGTTCTAGAGCAAATTACTTACTTTATGGCAAAATTATCCATACCACATGCAAAAAATTGAATGCATAATTAATCCTGCGTGCATTTTTTGTATTAAAAATTGAATAAAAAAAGAAAAGCAATGTGTCATACCCATATGTTTAGGTTAACTTAAATAAGTATCAATATGAATCTTAACAAAATGTGTATGTGATTAGAAAGATGTTTTAAGCGCAAGTTTAACTTAGCGATAAATCAACTTCGTCGTGTTATTGCGGTTTAGAATTCGAATTTCTGAGTCCTAATATAAATCAAGAAAAATATAAGAAGAGTAAAGAAACAAAGTAATGTACAAAGAGATGATATGAGACAGAGAATATTACCGGCTAACGAACACAAAGGGAAGTGTTGGCATTCCAATCTGACAAGTCATAAGCAATCTCCATGCCTGAATTCCCTGATCCAACAACCAAAACTTCTTTCCCACTAAACCCTTCACCATTTGTGTACAAGCTTGAATGCATGAAATCCCCTTCAAAGCTCTCAAGTCCTCTCAATTTTGGAATAAAACCCTCACTAATCTCCCCGGTTGCCACCACAATAAACTCCCCGAAATAAACTTTCACCACGCGCCGTTTTTCTCGCTCCACGTTGAGGGAGGCTGACTCTACACTAGTCATGCGATAGCGGGGGGGATAAAGAACACCCAAGTATTGGATAAAGGCATCCTTTGAGGCATATCTTTGAGTACCCTCGGGGAATGGCATATGCGCGGAAGCTGGCAAAACTCCTTGGCCAAATGAAGCTTTAGGCGATCATATGATCTTTTCTTCCATAGAGAAGCTGAGCAATCGTCTTTTTTCGAGCACGATATTCGAGATGTTGGGAAGGTTGAGGCATGCACAGGTCGCTTCTTCCTTCATGATTTCCATGTGCCCTAGCTAACTAATTGAGGTTTTGAAAGGTGTTTGATTTGTATAAAAATATTAATTTGTTGAGTAATATTGTGGTGGAAAATCTAAACATGGTACTGTATATATATAGCGGCGTTATGTGCAAAGCATGAATTGGCAGTTTTCTGTTTCATGACTTTTGTTTGATGTGTGAAATTTCGTTGTCATCCTAGTTGACATATACGTTATTTTATTTTATTTCTTAATTACCTTCTAATTTAGACAGAAATCTTATCCAAAAATCAAGGAGTATCTTTCACTATAAAGAGGAAGAGAAATAAAAAGAAAAAGAGACGCGACAGGATAGGAATTGATGGTTGAATACTATTTGTTATAAGAAAAATCGACGTTATTTTGGGAAAATACATAAAGTTGTACGATTCTTCTTGGAAGTCCGACCCTATTTTACAATTTTCTGATATGGATGAATTTACATATAAAAAACAGCTAATTCGAGAAAATATAGAGTTAAAACACCTCGATAAGTACGGCTGAAAATCCTATAAATGCATTTGGTGTTTTGATTGATAAGAACGCGTAAAGTAAATAATATTTAAAAATTGATGTCAAGAAGGTCGTGAAATAAAAAATAGTTAAAAAAAAACAAGTTTACCAAACAGATTCTGATAGAAGATTATAAAACAAATGTTTTTTAGGACCTGTTTAGTTCGCTGATTCGAGTTTTTAATTCGAGTTGAGATGTGACTTTATGTGAGAGCCTTTTACTGTAGCAAAAAAGTTAGATGTGATTGTTTATAAAAATTTTTTATTGTAATAAAATTCGAATCGATAAAATAAACGGGGCGATCCTCCTATATTTATATCTTTATAATTTTTCTGTTTGACTAATTAAAATCAGAGGCAGATTATTCAGATGGTCCCTGTGTCCGTACGCCCTTGAAGTCTACACAAATGTCAGGTGTTTTTTTGTTACTTTTTGACTGATTTCGTTTTTATCATATATAATAACTAGCTATATATAGTTTAATATAGTCTAATAATTTGTGATCGAATTCTTTATATATATATATATATATTAAATATAACATCGACATTAAAAAAAATTATAACACTAAAGAATTTAGTCATTTAAAGACTATGTAATTTTTTTCTAACATCAATGTTACGTCCAATCATTTATCATATTAAATTGGAAGGGGGACAGACCAAAAACAAAACACACACATATATATAGACATATCGCCATACATCCATATAATCCCAATAATTGTATCCAATAGAATCATAATTATATATATATATATATATATATATATATATAGTTCTCGTAGCTTTTCTTAAATGGATCCAATCAAATGTAAACAGAATAATATTGCATTTGTAAGTTCTGGCCGACTAGGTTAGTAGTAGTTTCCTCATTTATAATCTGTACGAATGTAACATCTTGTGTGTATCAATTCTTCCTTTGTATATGTTACATTGGTTTAATCTATAGCACGACCAAGAAAGTCCAAGCAGTGGGACAAATATCAATCGGCTTTCCCAAAGAAAAATTATAAATAAACGCACAAAATTAAATAATCATTTATATAATATATAATAAGGTTGAACTCCAAAATTACTATATTATACATTATAACCACACGATGCCCTCTTGATGAATCACTTGGTCATTAATTTGATCATCTCCTCACAAGTCATATTCCTTATAATTAAGAGAAAATTAGAAATATGAAACAAGAAGAAATGCATTTTGTTGAGGCGTTTGTTATCTACAAAGAATCCCACAACATCATTTTCTCATGGGAAAAGATCTTTGGCCAAATCATGCTACTCTTGGTCCTTCCTTTGTGTTTCTTCTTGTTTGATGCGGTAGTTTTCCTAACTCTCTCCAAACACACCAGTACTGCTACTTATTGGCTTCTCAAGGCTACATACTACACCATCATTCAAATAATTATCACTTCTCGACCTCCGTCGTCGCCGCTTAAAAAATCGCGTGCATCCACGACGGTTCAGAATATCCCAAAATATTGGAAGAGGGTCATGATCACAACCCTATGCACTATCATTGCCGTGGTTCTCTATAGATTTTGGCGGCCTTTCCCTAATTTCTGCACCCTTTAGCACTTTTCTTGAGCTCTCGTGTCCACTTTGCGGAATCGACAATTCGCGATATTGTTTTGACGGATTTCTCAATTAGGTCTACTTGAATGTTGTTTGGCAGTTGGCTGGCATGGTTTCGGCATTAGACAAGAAGAGACGTAAGGGAATCGTGTACATGAACACGAGCATGGAAGAGGGAATTGACAAAGGGAAGGATGGGGATCATGGCCTTCCTCCTATTTTCTAGCCTCTTTGCTTCCTCATTCCTTCCTGATGCAGTTTATATATATATAAGAAAGAAATCATGTAGCAGTTAAGGATTATATTTTTGGTTTGAAGACTATTATTACGAAAGAAAAGTTAAAATTCTATTATTAGAAGCTAGCAATTTTCTGTTAGAAAAGTTTTATTTTGTAATAATTTGATCTAATTGAAAAGTCAAATTTCATTTTGGCTTAATTCCTTTTTGTTTGTAATTTTTGAAATTATTTATTTTTCAATTTCATTTGTAATTTTCCGTTAGTATTTGGGACAATTTAGTTTATAAATATGTTAGTCCAAATGTAAAAAGTATAATTTTTCACGAATGAAATTTGAGTTTTTAGACTTTCTATATTTTTCAATTTTCGGTATTTTTTGTGAATCAACGAATCTTGATGTTAATTTTTGTTATTATGTGTGAATCAATAAATTTTGAAATGTTTTTTCTGGCATTCTATATGAGTCCATAGCTTAACTGATGTATTTCTTATTACTTTTTTATTCCAATTTTTGATGTCATGGAGTTGTTAATATATATATATATATATATACACATATAAATAATTTGTACATTATGTATATAAGTTATTTGTACATTATTAGTGTTAGGGAGTTGTTACATACACACACACACACACACACACTATTTGTACATTAGTTTGATTGAAAAACGAATTCACTTTCTTTCTTTTATCCTATATTCTTTCTGCAATTTAGAAGACCACCCAACACCTCTCAACCATGAACGCGCGCTAAGCATGCATATATACAACTTAATGGAGACGACAAACTATTCTACTTTCTTTAATACATTTGTTTATATAGTGACGTACAAAATTCAAATAATGATAATTCCATTTTTTTTTTCTATTTGACTCCATGTGGATACAAAACCGGCGGCCTCTCTCACTGCCAAATTGCTCGTGTTGCGGACTTTAAAATGGTCAGTTAGCAACACTAATATTGCCGTCTCATCTACTTTGTATGCATATATGATGTGCCCCATATATATATCTATATATATGTGGACTTAACAAATGGCGGTTTGTCCCTTCAAAAACAAATACTAACTTGATGGTTAATTTCTAGGAAATTACGTTGTGGTAATAGAAAATCCAACGTGATCACTTTTTAATTAATAATACAACTCAATTCCTTCTACAATACACTTTTCCCCTCTTCCGGGACATATATTCTTTTCCTCATTATTTGTCTGATTTTCTCTCTAAACCCCAAATTCCAGCCAAGAAATATGGATAGAGAACCAGAAGAACTGCAGTTTCTTGGGGCGTTTGGTATCTACAAAGAAGCCTACAAAATCATATTTTCACTTAGGAAGATCTTCAGCCAAATCACTTTAGCCTTGATCCTCCCTATGAGCCTCATCTTTTTGATCCACAAAGAGATATCTAATGCTCTCTTTCGGAAGATCCTAATTAACGAGAGCAATTTAGACCAAACCATAGTTGGAAGTCCCAAATACAACAAGCTTTCCCATCTCATCTCCACCGAATTGATCACTTTATGGCTCTTCAAAGTAGCATATTTCACCTTCCTCCTCATCTTCTCCCTCCTCTCTACCTCCGCCGTGGTCTACACCATCGCCTGCATCTACACCGGCAAAGAGGCGACCTTCAAGAAGGTCATGAGCGTCGTGCCGAAGGTATGGAAGAGGCTCATGGTCACCTTCTTGTGGACTTTCCTCGCCTTTTCCGCCTACAACATAGCCGCAGTGATTGTCCTATTCGCGGCGCTTTTATCAGTTAACTCAACTTATGATGCTGATTTGGTAATTGGCATAGTTCTAGTGATTGCGTACTTGCTAGGTTTTGTGTACTTGAGCCTTATTTGGCACTTGGCTTGTGTTGTGTCTGTGTTAGAAGACATCCGAGGAATTGAGGCGATGAACAAGAGCAAGGGCTTAATTAGGGGGAAAACTGGGGTGGCAATGATAATATTTTCGAAGCTCGCCTTCTCCGTTTTTGTGCTGCAATTTGCATTTCAAAGGCTAGTTGTGGATGGATGGTCTTTGGGAGTGGTGGATAGGGTTGGTTATGGGATTATATGCCTTTTAGTACTTCTCAAGTTGGTGTTGTTTGCACTTGTTATCCAGACAGTTCTCTATTTTGTGTGCAAGTCATACCACCACGAGGGCATCGACAAGTCGGCTTTGTCAGATCACCTAGACGTTTACCAGCTTGGAGAATATGTTCCTTTGAAGGCCAAGGATGTCCAACTTGAGCAATTTGAGGTCTGATCATGGCTATTCTGAAGCATATATATATATATATATATATATTTAGTATTTGATATAAATGTCTGTATAAGTCCTTGGCCACTACAAGATGTATCTTTTGTGTGTTTTCTTATAACTTTCTGCTCCGAAGCCATATAATTGTTTTGTTGAGGCAACACAATTAAGTGGTCGTTTGATGTATTTAAGTTGCCTAAAATATGATAAATTCGAAGCACAGATTCATGTATACCGGTGAAAAACATATATAGAATAAACATTTGCTTACTTCGATCTGTAGTACATATCTTAACCGAACAAAAATTTTACTTTTAATTCTATAATAAAATGTAAAATTCGAATTTACCCGCTCCTTTTTTTTTTTTTTTTTTGAAAATAACGTGGTAAACTGCTTGATACAGGATGGAGTTGTTGGTGAAGGCCATTAATCTAATTGTGGTACTCGTTTCTGATCATATCAAATTATGTTCTCTAGTAGTTCATAAACATTCAATGTGCTGCTTTTATATCTTAATTTCAAATCATGATTTACTTGAAATATATGCACTATTACTAGTTTTTACATATAAAGAAATTCTAGTAAGAATATATATAAAGAAATAAGAAATCAAAGTTTTTGTATGTCTCTTTGAAACGAGATTGTATATAGAGAAATTAAAGGTTTTGTTTTTGAAATAAGGTTGATCTGTGGCAAATTTGTTAATCATACAATTTATCTAGCCCAAAAGAAAAAAAAAAATTTTGTTGGCGGAAAAACCTATAGATAGTCTGAGGGTATTCTCATTATATACGTAAGTTATCATCAATAAATATCTGTTCATATATAGAGCAAGGCAACAATTAAGTACTGACAGGACAAACAACAAATTAGTAAAATACTCTTAAATTATAGGAACAATATCCTTGGTTCTATCTCCGTAACAGATTTAAATGCATTAAAAACCACTCTCTTGTTAGATTACTTATTCTTCCAAAGTATAAGCAGTCAAGAAATATATGGACGTTAGTTTTCTTTTGTATTTTTCCCCCTCCAAGTTCAAATAATTAGTGAGCTATTTCCAACTCTTGAAGGTTAGTTTAGTTGTTTGCAATTGGGTTGTTTTCTTTTCCCTAATGGGATGGTCTGTGGATTATAACTCCTATATATTCTTTTTATTCTTTTCTTTTTGTCCCTAATAAATTTGATCAGAAGTCTTGGTGCCGGTTGATCATAGGATGAACAAAATACCATTATATTTTGGATGTCCCAAGTCCTTCTAATGTTAATTGTTGTCTCTATTTTGCATATTTAAAAAAAAAATTGTTGCATCTCCTTTGCTATAAAAAGGAAAAACCACTAGAAATTAAGCCACTTAATTTTTTAATGTGCAAATAAAAGGGAAGAACAATTTTTCATTCAAAAAAAAATAAAAAGGGAAGAACAATATTTGGGGACAATGAGGAATAATAAGTAAGGTAGGTTGGCAACATTTCTTTGATAAATTATCAAGTACAAACTCCAAACGAAACGTCCTGTTCTACAAACAAAAAAAAAAAAAAAAAAAAAAAAGTACAAACTCCAAACTAATAAAGGGATCATCCCTAAATTTCTTTCATCATCATATAGGGTCAGCAACAAATATAACATCACAACATATTTATATATCGACCAATTCATGCTACAAATTATGAACATACTTTACCAGCTAGACCCATAATTGATACTATATAGACAAAATTAGCACCAAAAGAAAGGGAAAAAAAAAAGAAAAAAAAAAAAAAAAACTGCCAGCTACAACAACATGAAGATCAACAGAAAACAGGTACTCCCAGAAACTGATGAAGTCAAAGCTTTCCCTCGCGGTGAGACAAGTTAAAAATAATGTCTTGTGCTATGTTTTGTGCATCCATTGAAATTCCAAACAATCCTCTTGATGAGAACCCAGCACAGTAAAGACCATTTTGCCCTTTCCAATACTCATTGGGAAGCTTTTTCCTTGGCATTCCTTTCTCGTTAAAGAGGTCATCTCCACCCTACAAAAATACATTTTCTGATCAGTACTCATCAACTTAAAGAGTGCTAATAATATTACTAGTTGAGAAACAATGAACAACAGTAACTTTTACCTTAAGCCAGTTTTTCACTGTGCTTCTGTAACCAGTAGCGAAGACTATAGCGTCAAAGTAACGCATTTCGCCATCATCGAATGCGACGTTGTTTCCATTAATTCTTGTAACCGATGGCAAAACCTGCATTAATTGATCAGGAAAATAATTGTAAGTGCATAAAATAATATTGATACCAAAATCAATTGTACATTGCATCATACATATATAATAATCAAATATGCAACTATAATTATAAGTGTTTTTCCTTTTATTTATCAAATATGTTTAATGTATATATAAGTATACCTTGATATGTCCTGATTTGATCTTGTCCACGGTTCCAACGTCAATGGTGGGAGATCTTCCGGTGGCTAATTTGGTAAAAAATGGTCCTTCCTTAGGCCTTTGAAGACCATACTTGGAGACATTTCCATACTTCAATTTTCCTAGAGTCAATGTTATCATGTCGACAAATTTTATTGGAAGGAACTTCAAAAGTATCATTCCAATTTTGACTATATTCTCGGTCAACAAGTGTACCTGCAAATATATATACATGTAAATGCCGTTAATTATAGAAGCAAATACCACTTAAGCATTTTCAGTTGTAGATTCAACGGATTAATTTGACTAATTAATTTCATTTCCATATAAGTTATTATTCACCCCCCTTGCATTTTTTGTTTTTGTTTTTGATATTTACGGTTTAGTATCTAAAGTTACAACAATTCAACTTGAACCCATTTTAATTATAGAAACAAATATATTACCTTTTAAGCATTTTCCTTAGTTGTAGATTCAACGGATTAATTTGACTAATTAAAATTCATTTCCATGTAAGTTATTATTCACCCCCTAATGCATTTTTGTTGTAATTTAAAGTTTAGTATCTAAAGTTACAACAATTCATCTTGAACCCATTTTTCTGTCCGGAATTTGGAAATGGCGGATTCGATCTAGATCTGAGTTTGGATTTACTGATAGACTAAGCTTGCAACCATAATATACCAATATGCAACGACCGATTTACTAAACATACAAAATGAAGATATAAGGTGTATAATTTGTCTAAAAACATAAAAATTTTATGGTTAAAAAGATAAGATTAAGATTAATTACCGGACTACGAACGACAATGGAAGTGTTGGCATCCCAGTTTGACAAGTCATAGGCAATCTCCATCCCAGAATTCCCTGACCCCACAACCAAAACATCGTTGCCTTTCAAACTCTTGCCATTGTCATATTGACTAGAGTGCATAACCTTCCCTTCAAAACCCTCAATTCCGGGCATGTGAGGAATGTAGCCCTGGCTATTCTCCCCGGTCGCGACAACGAGAAACGCTGAGAAATAGACCTCGTACACCGCCGTAACCAAGTTCTTTACAACGACGGACCACTTGCCAATGCTTTTGTCGAAGAAAGCGGATTCAACGCTGCGGTTGTAGTGGGGCTTGACATCGAATTTCTCGACATAGTCGTCCAAGTAGCGAATGAAGTCCTTTTTAGGGACAAATGTGGGTGCCTCGGGAGGGAATGACATGTGAGGAAGCTCGCAAAATTGCTTAGCCAAGTGAAGCTTCAAGCGGTCATAAGCCCTCTTCTTCCAAAGAGAGGCGCAACAATCTTCCCTTTCGATGACAACATTTGACACCTCGAGGCGGTTAAGGCACGCCGATGTTGCTATCCCCGCGGGCCCACCACCGACGATGATCACCTCAAATTCCGCCATTGTTGGTTTCTCTCTCTCTCTCTATCGAGTAGTGTATCCTCTCTAACACAGAATCTATTTGTGAAAATGTAAGAATATTGTTGTGACTAGTTCACTCGACCTAGTGTTGTTTATATAGAGAGTAAATTACAAAAAGAATATAAGATTTAAGAGAAGGGATAAGGACGAATATAATCTTGGGTTGTGGTATCCAACATTGCCGTTGATGAAAGTTCCTACCACATATAGAGAAAAAATTTCTTAATTCATAATCCAGAAATAAAGATAAATATTAGAGGGATGAAGATAGAAAGAAATTACACGTGCATGGTAGGAATCTACACGTGCATGATATGCGTACGAACGTTATTGCTTTTTGCTTTTTGAGTTTTGATTGATAAGAGCAAAGGAATTTCTCCTTACGGTGAGTTTTTTTTTTCCTTTTTTTTTAAATGGCTGATTGACCAAATTATGGATTTGTAATTTTTGATTCTTTTCCCTTTAATAGGGGAATCAAGTAATTGGAAAGGTGAATTCTCAAAAAACAAAAAGTCGGAAAGGTAAATTGCATTAAGTACAATTTTGCCTCCAATACTTTATTTTTGTTATCCGTTCATGCATATACATATATTCATTTCGATTTAATATACATAGGTATTAATCAAAGGGGGGAGAATATGAGCATTGTACAATGTACGGACTTTTAATGTCTTTAATCTCTAATTAACTTCACGATCTTTTACTTCATGGGTTATAATCTAAAATGCTAATCCTCTATCGTTATGAAATAAACCGTGTAATCCTCTAATTATTGGTGCAATCTAGCAGAAAATGGTCCTAATTTTAGTTATTAAGAAATAATAATAGAAAAGGTCCTGATTATGGGGACAAGATTTCATTTTCAAAAGAAAGTTTTACATTCTCATGTACACTCTTGTCATGTCACTAGTAATAATTTGGTTCTAAAGTTTTTTGTTTAACTTATAATTTGGTTCTAAATTGGGAATATGAAAAATATTAAAACAATATAAAACAAATACTTCTCCCTCTAAAATTTAGGCGAAAAGGTTTCTGATCAAACATAATAATTAATATATAAATTATCTCGCTATTCTCTCTTTTTCTTTTTGAATAACTATTTCGAAATGTGATCTACCAAATGATAATACGTAGTAGTGGTAGTAATAATAAATGAATGAAGCGTAAAATTTCGGAGAATTAAACAGAGTAAATCATCCAAACCTGAGTGGGAACAACAATTTTAGCTTATAGCTTGAAAGAGAAATGCTAGATGAAATACTGTAATCAATCATGGAACTCGTGACAATATTGACAATGGTTTAACACAATAAAAAACGACAAAAAGTATTAGGAAGAAGAATCCACGTAAAACTTTCTTTAATTTAATTTATTAGTTAAGCAATAGTAATTTTGTAGATATTTAAATTATTAATTATGCTTTCTCTATTTATATATGTATATACATTCGTGTGATCAATTAAAAGACTCGTGCCGTCAAAATAATATTGATTTTGCTTCCAATTGGAGCCAACTAACTAGTTCATCAGGAGTTGACCATCGGAAAAAGAAAAAAGAATATCATGGCCGTTAATTCCGTACCGATCAAACATCAAAGTACTATAAGTTCTTTTTATCTGTTGGAATATTTTTATAAGCCAATCACCAAATTTTAGGCTTTTAGCACTCAAGATACACGCATTAACATCTCTTTTCTAGTGCCAAAAATTCCCATGCCGTGTTAGACGGTACGTTATTCTCATTTCTAGCTTTGCTCATGAGCACTAGTTATTGCAAAAAAACATACACAATAGGTATAAAATCAATCTCTCGAGATGTTCAATTTCAATTTTAGTTCCCTTAGAAAAGTGTTTAATTTTTCAATACTAGGATAAAAAAATTAACAAACCAAAATTTTAAAACGACAAAATTAAATCAATATAATTTTTTTTCTTGGGATCTTCTCTATTACATTCCTCTCTCTCTCTTTTTTTTTAATTTACAACCAGTAGGTCTCAAATTTATCTCGCGTTTAATTAAATTCATGAGGTGTAGGTGCTAAAGTAATTTCTGCATTGTACTTTTTGATGCAATTTGTGTATAATTTTTAAAAGAATCCTACGTGGAGAAACACGCACATATTAAAAACAATAGTTTTTTTTTTTTTTCATACCTTCATCAAAGTTTGAATGTTGGAAAAAATCATGTTTCTGTTTAATAGAGGACACGCACATATTAAAACATTATTAAAAACAATAGTTTTTTTTTTTTAAAAATCCGAAAAATCAATAAAAACAGAAGTGTCATTTCATGAATAAACACATCCTTAATCATCACAACCATTCACATAAAGGTACCTTATAATATAAAGGTATCTCTACATCGATTAATACATCTATTACAACAGTTATTTTTATTGCTAATAGGTATTCAAATATGTGTGAAAACATATCACCAATTGATGTAATGGTTTGAAACGTTTCATATCGTAAATCACACACGTATGCACAATTTCTGCAGAATAATCGCTGCAGCGGGTTCACTAGAATCAACAGGCCCGAAGGCCTGTACAGAAAGCACTGCAACGCGCTTGCATATGCGGGCAGGCGCTGTGGTTGCTCTGACAGCACCAAACGGTGCTTCTAACTCGCTGCAGTGTTTGTTTTGCTATCAAATGCGTTTTAAATGCCCAAAAACATGTGATTTTGATTTTTGAGACATATTACAATCTCTTTAACACCGAGCTCATTTCCTTCTCACTTTGATCAAAATCCAATTGGAAGCCAAACTTTCAATGTAATGTATAGAAGTGAAAAACATAAGAATGGTACTCATTCAACGTAACACCTACGTTGACAATGTAACATAGTAAGATATTTAATTATCTCTTACTATTATTACACCTTTCTAACTCCTTATTATGTCAAATAACAAATTTAAGTATAGCAATAGTGTGAGATACTCAAAATTCTCGATGTGACATCTTTTTAATTAGTGTTCATGTTACATTAAATCATAACGGTCATGTTCTGTTAAAAAGGTTCCTATATCGCGTTAGATAACTACAATATTACGTTTTCTACTCTTATATGTTACATTAAAGGATGGTCCCTTCTGAAGACTATAGACAACAAATATATATATATATATATATATATATATATAGACACATATAGATGTTGAACATGAATTTTAAATACGTCACCTTTGTTTTCTGATCAGTACCTTGATGTGAAGAGCCATCTCGCAGCTGCCCATGGGCAACAACAAAATTTTTGACGAGGAAGGAGTTAGAACAAACATATACAAAACATAACTAAATAACTAGATTATTCATCATAAATATAACTTAGGACCAGAATAGCCTTCCGAGCGAAATACAACTAGTGGTTGACATTCAAGCTATATTATCAATTCCCAAGGGATCTAAAAAGGAAAAAAAAAAAAAAAAACCCCCCTCAAAACTCAGTGAATTGTCCAAATCCAAAATAGCTTATAACAAAAAACAACAGTTCTTAGTGTTCGATTTTGTTCACTTGAACATATATGGCCATATTTGGCAGCTTGTATTGTATTTTATAAGGTGTATTATATTATGTTGTGTTGTATTGTCATAATACAATACGGTGTTTGGTGTTATGACACATTATATAAGAGGTCAAAATGTAAACTTTTAATAATTTTGGCTCAAAATGCAATTTTAAAAAAAATTTGGACCAAAATATAATTTTCCAAAATTTTTGGAGTCAAAATTAAATTTTAAAAAAATTTGGGGTCAAAGTGTAATTTTAAAAAAGTTTTGGAATTTTATAAAATTGTTGGGGTCAAAATGTAATATTCACTAAATATAAAATTTGCATTGTGCTACCTAAATTTTTCAACAATTATAGACTCCAGCATGACTCCATGTCAACCTGACCCCAACCTCAAGTCATACACAATCCCTATATGAATTATTGATCCACTATAAAATAATACAATGCAATATGTCAAAAATGAGCCGTATTTAATAATACAATATAAACCATATTAATTTTCAATCCGTATTAGTTTAAACAGTATAATGGTCGTACCAAACATTATATTATTATATTATTATACAATACGGTGTTCTAATACAGTCAAACAAACATGCCTCAAGTGTAATGAGGGAAAAAAAGTCGAAATATATAAATCCTTTATAGCGAAGTTAACAAATTTGCACAGAGATTTACAGAACGCGAGGGAATAACGTATTGAAGAAGAGGAAAACAAAAAGGAAAAGAATCCATTAGCTTGACGCAGCCATTGTTCCTTCCATTTTGCTTATGTAGAGGCTTTGGAGTTTAGATTTGGGCCAAAACTATGATGAGTTTGGAGGGAAAACTGATAATTTTTGCTTTTTTGAAATGGAATAAATTCATTTCACAAAAATCAAATTACACTATATATAAAAGGCCCAAAATACAAAGAAATTTGACTCTAACTCAAAGGCTGGATCTATTATTAGATACCAAAATAGAACAGAGGTGAATATAAGTACCGTGACTCGAACGGAGGAAAATCCGCTCGGCACATCAACTTCAAACTTGACAATTGCTCGTTAAACAATACAATAACAGTCGATGGACTAGTCCAGTTGACCGAGACCAATCACCACATAACAGGGTCAATCACACCATGACATAGACGAAACTTTAGCCAGACATCAAACACCTGTTTACAAATGCAGAGACACAAGTGGAGGACAACACCTCCATCATTACCAAAATAAAAATACTAGAGTAAGACAAAAAAACACATCAAATGGACGAAAACATCAATGCCTTTATTACAACTAAACAAAAGAAAGATTCACCAGTAGCAAGCCATCGATCTGGAACGGAAACTAGATTTGAGTGGAGCCACCCCATAAGGAAAGCACACCCGGGGGACATGGAGGACTGCAGGAGGATCACGACAAAATGAAGGGGATGTTAGCCACGAACACTCCAACCATCAACGAAGAAAGAAACACCTCATTTAGGAGAATTATACCACTTTACAGATCAACACCCTAAGGGAGTGTAGATCCGCCCTAACGAATGCGCCGCTCCAAGCACAGCCACCATCACGAGAAAGCCGACGTCGAGAGGAGTTTGAGGACCCAATTTTGGGGCCAAACGTTGAAGCTTTCTTTCTTTCTCAGAGCCTCTCTCACTAACTTTCTCTCTTTACCCGTCGATGCAGAGAACCAATAAAACTGATATATTTTAAAGACAAAAGATCCCCAAAGTTTTCTACTTTTCACACTTTTGAGTCTCTATCTTAAAATTTTGAATAACTGAATACTAAAAAGTCCTATTCTCATAAGAGATAACACAAATAATAAATGTGTCCGACGATAAATCATAAGTTGTTTCAACTACATTTTTATTAATCTTCTTCTCTTCTGATTTATTAATGATTAATGATAAATTCTAATAACTATTCTATAAAATCAGTATCCAATTATTATTACTATTATTATTATTATTATTATTATTATTATTATTATTATTATTTTGCCATAACTGACTAAGAAAATGATTATGGCTAGTTAGGAAGGAAAAAAAAGCAAAAAAGAAAAAAAAAAAAAAGCGTGCAGATAAGGTGTTAAGAGATAATAATGGAAAAGCCATACGGTTAAAAAAGAATTCTTAAACGATATAAAACAGGTGAAGCAAGACTTGAGTTTGAGAAGACGTGGATTTTATCCCCACCATATAGATGAAAAAGATAGTCTAAATTTGATACTTTATTTAGTATATATTTAAATTTGAGACGATGGGATATATAAAAGTAAAAATTAACGCATAAATGAAGCTTTAATACATTTTATGAAAAAGTGGGGAAAAAGAGTAAAAAAAAAAAAAAATAGATAGTCTTTTTTCTTGTAGTCACATATCCCATAGTAAAAAGGAAATATCCATAGGAAGATATTGCTGCATGGCCTAATCAAATTCAAATCCGACTCCGAATCAAACTTGAAGGAATAATTAAGAAATTTCAGTAACTATAAATATAAGACGTAATTAAGCAGTGCAAGCGCACTACACAATCAAACACCATAGATCTACTCTAGTCTTTTCCAACCTCAATCCAATTTTCTTTTTTGCTATTTTCTCCTTTCAATTCCTTTGTTACTAATCAGACAATTACAATGGTCACTAAGCAGTTTTTAGCTTCACTTTGGAGAAGACTTTATTATTATTCTTCATCCAATTCCAACGACACCGAGTCGAACGATTTGGCCATCTTGAAAGGTTTTTTTTTTTTTTTTTTCATATAACTGTTCACATTTATTTTTCTTTCTTCCAACTTTAGCTATTCGTGATGAAAATCAATCAAATTAAAATAAACTTGTTCCAATTTTAACGTGTGTTATATTGGTTCATTATTATATATTATATATATATAAGGCATGCATGTTAAGCGTCTAATTTTCTTTTCCTGTTTTTCTTCTATATAAAAAAAGAGTTTTTGACGTATATTACATTAATTATTTTTGAATTATTATGACATTTAATCAATTTGTTATTAATTCCGAAGTTTTCATGTAATACTCTCAGCAAGAGAAGCTAAACCCAGTCACCATTTGTTGAAGATTGAGTCCTTTAATAAACTTTCTGAAAATCTATCATCGCCTTACATCGCTGAGGAGTTTACGGCAGGAGGCTATACGTGGTATGTTCTTAGCATTCTTATATTAATCCTAAAATGATTTGCATTATTATTTTTCAAAAAAAAAAAAAGAAAAATTCTAGCTCTAGATTTGCAAAAGTATTTAGTTTAGAACAACAATACATCTTTGAAATTTTTGTAATTAAATTGGGCGTGCATGGCAGGCTTCTTTGTATACACCTTCAGGGTGATGAAGAGAATGATGGAAAAAATCATGTTTCTATTTATTTGGAAGTGGCAGATACGACTGACCTTCCTGATGGTTGGGAGATTAATGCTACTTTCAACTTCTTTGTATACGATCAGATTCGGGACAAGTACGTTGGTCTCCAAGGTATATATCTATATACATATTCTCCATATACGAACACACACTGACACACACACATATATAATAATAAAATATGATATCGTTATTTATAAATTACACAAGTTGTAGTAGCAAATTGTATTGTACCTTTTCCACTGTTCAATATTTATTTTATTTTATTTTTTGAGAATATGTAGTGCTCAAGAATTCAATACAATATACGCAAACTAAAAAACAATTTAGTATTAATTATTGTTCAACGTTAATAATAAGCATTTGATCAAAGTATATACATGCATGTATAGGATTGATCATATATAATTTATACAAATATTTCTAGAAACTTTTTCTAGTAGTCTCTATAATTATAGATTATCAGCTGTCTTTTATTTTTTAGTCGTTAAATCAATATCAGAATATGTTTGTTCTGCGTACTATTTTAATGTTACGTGATTTTAATCAGATCCAACAATCACAAATTAAGACTACTAGTATAGTAGACTACCGAAAAAACTCTCATATTTTTAGGAATTTTCAAGTTTGAATTTCCTTATAAGAGATTTGAGCTTTATTCTTATAGTACTTGAAAAGCACTCACTTAACTTGTAATTACACGTAGAGGCGAGAAAAAGACGTTTCTACTCAATGAAGAACCGATGGGGCGTCACAAAATTTATTGATCTTAAGGACGTTTAACAACCCATCAAAAGGATACCTCATCAATGATATCTGTATTTTTGGAGTGGAGGTTTTCATTTCATGCACCCAGATGCATCTGAGGATGATACGTGAACCCGAAAGAATTTACAAATTTAAATGGCAAGTTGACAATTTTTCAAAGAAAATACGTGATAAGTGGTACAAATCTGATTATTTCGTTGCTGGAGATTATAAATGGTACGTACGTATAATGTTTGATATACAACAACAATATTAATAATGTTATTTGCAAAGCTAACAGATTGTATTGTTTGAAAACAACTTATATTTAATCAGTATATTATGTATATTTTGGTGCCTTAAATGCAGGAGGATGTTGTTGAATCCAAATTGTCATGCTTTGAGTAAAGGAAGCATTACAGTTGGTCTGGAATTCGATACTTCAACCATTCCTCCCAATAATAGGCTGCTTATGAATTATCTTCTTCGGTTGGTGGAACAAAACAACAAAGATGAAGATATTGAAGTTTTTGGTGAATATATATATATATAATGCCTTTTTTATTCTAGTTTTCCTTCTTATATATTCTCTTTCATGAATTGGAAGAAAGATTTTTAATTATAAGTTTTTACCTAATTTCTTTTCTTTTCGTTAATTCAGGTAGTGGTTTATTCTACTCCTCTAGATATACAGATCCTTCGAGTACTTATGGAGATTGCATCCTAGAAGGAGAAACTGAGCATCATAAAAGTCCTTATTTCATATCTCTTGCTGAACTCCAAGATCCGAAATTGGGTTACCTCATAAATGACACCTGCATCCTAGAAGCAGAGATTAATATTCTTGCAATGTTACATTGTCTCTCTGATCGATGATCATTGCTAATTAACTCTATACTTTGTTATTTAGAAAGATACATAGATACATATATATATATATATATATAAATATACATCTATTATATTATTATTATTATTATTATTATTATTATTATTATTAATCTTTTTAGAGGGATTGCATAATAAGGCGAAAATGAATATCATAGCCATAGACTACAAATTACTGACAAACAACACCAATGATTCTAGGTGACATAGACGAAACAAGGTCATTTTCCGGTTTTAAAACTACTCTAAAACGTGAAACAAAATCAAATTCTCAATAAAAGAAGTAAATAATAATGTACGTGTCTATATATCCCTAGTTTTAGTTATCTATTTATTTTAATTTATTTTTTTGCATATGTTGCTGTGTTCAGCACTAGCAAGGACAAATCATAAACTGCATCTATTGCAAGGACATAGAAGAATATGTATAAAATCAATCTCTCAATAATATGCATGTTCAGTTTCAACAAAACTATCCAATTTGTACATAATCAATATTATGATAAAATGATCTGCATATATATAATAAGAAAAAGACGTATATATGAAGTTGCATATATACGCTGCTTTATGTTTCTTCTTGGAGGCTGGATCAGAAGATGTCCAATACAGACACAATGACGGCAGTACTATTCATACTGCCAAAGTGATCCTTGGACTTGCAGGATTTCAGTTTAAGCCAATTCTTATTCTGATAGCATTTGACTATCCTCTTGCATATCACCCTCTCTGGCCAAACTCTTTTTACATTTGGCAGTGGAATTAAACACTTTTCCATTTTTGTGATCCTGCAAAAAATAAAAATAAAAAATAATAATAATAATAAAAATAAAATAAAAGAAAAATGGTTTGTAGTTCCTGAATTAAGCCTATAAAAAGAGATGGTTCATTAGCAGTTACTTGTCCTCAAAGAGGCTAATAAGTGAACCAGCATGAATGAGTTCATAAGCTATTGGATGAGTACTAGACCCTGCTAATTCGCACCTATCCCAGAACAAAACTCCGATGTAAGTCAGCACAGGTAAATAAGTAAAAAGTACGTATAATTGATGAAGGAAAAAAACAAAAAAAAGCATTACCAGTTTTGATAAGTTCCCATCAAGCCACATTCATGGATTGGAGGGACTAAAGTCAGCTTCCCTGGCCATTTGACCAATTTCCCATCTGCAACTTCATTTAGGCCTCTCTCATTTTGCATTAATGGGGCCAAACAGTTCTCCATTATTGTGAAGCTACAAAAGAATTATTGGGGTTAAGTGAAAAATAGTCGATTTTGGAAATGATTTTCTGTTCATGGAAGTAAAGAATTTCAACTTTTAATTAGCTGCTATAATGTGTGTTTCTTTGCAGCCAATTAAGAACTAATCATAGATTAAAAGAACAAAAAGTTGACAAGAAAAGAACAGTTTGAAGATAATAAACTGATGCACAACTAGTGGATCATATATCTCATCGGGGTTTTGGTGTCTTACAATAAAGAACTATCTCCACAAACAGAAGCTGAGGTTTTCATAAGATAATAAACAAAAGTTTTATAAAGAGAATATCATAAATTAATTAAGAACCGAAAATCTCAGAAATGAAGCCAGATTATGTTGAAAAGTTACCACGCCATGACTGGATTCTGATCACGGTGTACATGGTTAGCGGGTTTTTGCCAAATAACAAGAGCAAGATTATCCTTCTGCTCCAATTCCTTCCAGCACACACCTTTTTCCATTACCTCAATCTCAAGCTGCTCAGCTTGGAGATCTTCTTCTGTTTTTTCCCAACCTTTCCACTGTCTCTCCCAACTCACAATTAGTAGACCCGTCGAAATCCAATAGTACCCACCGGGATGCAGAATTCTAACATCCTCAATTAAGTAAAGCTGATCACCTACACAAATGAACTTAAATTCAGGAACAACTAGTCTTGTGCCCCAACAAGGTAACATAAGAAAATAAACCGATAAAATAAAATAAAAATAAATAAATAAATGCAATCTTGAAGTAAGAAAATTTGATTACCATAGGGAATTAGGCAGCGTGAGATGTGAGCCATGTCAAATTCCCTTGAAGGGCAGGAAAGTCGGACGGATGCAAGGATTTCAATTGAAGGTGTCAACAACAGTTTCTCAACCTGGTGTAAAGAACAGACCATTTTCATTAAATTTCAGTTTCTCAATAAGTTTGATTAATCTAAGTGATAAATTGGCGTGTAGATTTAGAGAGCTGAGATTCTGAGTCAAAACAGGGTGAAATTGTTGAGGGAAAGATGACGTGAAACTAATCATATCTTCTTTCTTTTTAACTCCATTAGCGATATATAATTACAAATTTCAACGCATTTTTTTTTTTTATCGTAGAAAATTCAAGACATATTTATTACTGAAAAGATCATGGAAAAGTACACTACAAGGTCCTTTGTACTAGTAATCAATGAGGGAACATTAAAAGAGAAAAACAAAATAACTGCTCAGGTTGACAAACATCTTCTTTACGAATTAACTTAACAAAAGACTGAACGTCTAATTGCAGCCAAGTTATTAACAACTTCAACTTTATGAAAGCGCAAAGTTTGCCGAGAACTAGTTTCACTCCTATTGTTGATCAAATTCTTGTTCTTACGACAGAAAAAAGAATTTAAAGAAAAGGAAGAAGAACGAGTATCTGAATCTTGATAATCAAAAGATGAACTTTACCTGGCCGGCTGTGGCCGCAATGTGTCTCCCCAAGCTCATTATTACCGGAAAAACGCGAGGTATATCGATAAAACAGTCAACAGGAGAATCACGATAATGAGTCCGCCTGCCATATTTGCAACTTCTGGGGAAACTTTTCCCGGTCCCGGAGCTGAGACTTTCCTGACCTTGGAGCCAATAATTGTCTTGGCATCTTGTCTGGCCATTAGGCATCCTCGAGTATCAATCTTGAAAAAAGAAGAGGAAAAAAATAAAAATCAATCAATCTTTGTTTTACAAAGCAGAGACGTAGAGGGAGAAGATGAGGAGAAGTTGTTGAGAATTTGCCCAGAAAGCACACCAGATTTCATGCAATTCTTAAAGAAAATCAAAGACAGCCACACAATTCCCGAGAAGAGAAAAATCTTCACATGCAATCAGAAGAACGATTTCAAAACACTAACCAAGAGACGACTAAGTTAAGACTTTCACAGAAATCCTCTCTCTAAGAATTCTCTCTCTCTACTTCCCAAAACATCAAACTCTGATCAGCAACCCCCGCTTATACAGCCTATTCCTATATCGGGGCCTAACTAATATAACTCCGACTAACATTTATATAACGACTAGTTATTTTAAAAAACTTGCCACTTCAGTACTTGATTACTAATAGACTCACTTAACTAACAACCTCCATCGTGAGTCTAATATCCAATTCAATTCTTTATTGTCATCTGGTCTTCTCATTCTTCTAATCCGAGCGTCGGAGAATTTGAGTGTAGAGGATGAAAAGAAATACATAAAATATAAGGGTTTGAGATATATAAAAATACTTTCTTTTAAGATTTTATTTGCACTCACTTTTTAAAATTTGTTAATGAGTTTCTATTGTAAATTACCCCCAAGATACAACAAACTCTTAAACACAATATCTAACAATAATATTGTGTTTCAGAACATGAAAAAAGCGTTAGACAATAATATGGAAAATACAAAAAAAAAAAATATAATATATATCAACTTGTTGCAATGAAAAGTGATGCAACACGAATTCAACCGTCAACCGAACTTGAAAAAAGTGAATTGAATTGAGAAGGATGATGTTGAGACACGTGTATCGCGCTCTCCTTAAGACAGATTCGTCCCCTCCGGCGAGTGCTTGAAGTTACGTTAGACGTCCGTCTCCCAAGAACCAACAACAACGACGGTAGCATGAAGCATTATCGAAACCGTCCGGTGAACTAGAACTTGCACATTTCCTCTATCACCAAAACGAACTTCAAGACTACAAAGGAACTCACGAAAACTGAGAGACAACTAGCGGAGAATGTGTGTATTTTGTGTTCTGTGTGTTTTCCTTCATGTGGAGAATGCCTTATATAGGCTCTCCAAAAAGATGTTACAAAAAAAAGAATTATGGGGATTTAAACACACACCACAATAGAGCAAAAACTATTCAATTTTTTTTTAAAATACATCCGGCCACATTTCTTCACCTAGATTCCGATTTTGATGATGAAAAACTAAAGCCATTAAGCTCATTAACCATGGCAAATTCAATTTTCTTTCATTAGTCACCATCAAGCCCCATTACACACCATTAAGCTCATTAACCAGGCCAAACAGTTTTGACAGAATGTGGACAGTCTTGGGCAGAAAAAAAATTACAAAAAAAAGCCCTCACGGAGTAGGCTTTTCGGTCCGACATTCGTGTCCACAGGTTGCGGGTGCACACAATGGGCTCCTAACCCTCTGGGTCCGTTATTTGCATCCCCATGCGCGTGAGAGAGCCTCTCAAGTATACATGCTTACCTAGTCTTCAAAATGCAATCACTTAGATACACCACCAAGACTTCATTCCTAACCAATGTGGGATTTTATAATTTCCATCCAATTTAACCATTTCAAGTGGCATACTTAGAGCATCCATTTTTCATTCACCTAATATCCATTTTGAATGTGTGAATATCTGATTTTAAACTTCTAGTGACAGAGAATGCTAATTCATTGAGATCTGTCCCAAAATCTAATTGAGCCTCTTTCCAATATCGACCTTATAGGCCTTTAACATGATTTATAAAGCCATTTTTCCAACAAAAAGTAAGTAAATTTTAAGTCTTTATTTTAAAATTTTGAATAACTAAATATTAAAAAGTCCTATTCTCATAAGAGATAACACAGATAGTAAATGTGTCTGACGATAAACCATAAGTTGTTTCAACTATATGTTTATTGATCTTCTTTTCTCCTAATTTATTAATGATTAATGATAAATTCTAATAACTATTCTATTAAATAAGTATCCAATTATTATTATTATTTTTATTACTATTATTATTATTTTGCAATAACTGACTAAGAAAATGATTATGGCTAGTTACGAAGAAAAAAAAGCGAAAAAAAAGTGCAGATATGGTGTTAAGAGATAATAATGAAAAAGCCATACGGTTAAAAAAGAATTCTTAAACGATATAAAACAGGTGAAGCAAGACTTGAGTTTGAGAAGACGTGGATTTTATCCCCACCATATAGATGAAAAAGATAGTCTAAATTTGATATTTATTTAGATATATATTTAAATTTGAGACGATGGGATATATAAAAGTAAAAATTAACGCATAAATGAAGCTTTAATACATTTTATGAAAAAGTGGGGAAAAAGAGTAAAAAAAAAAAAAAATAGATAGTCTTTTTTCTTGTAGTCACATATCCCATAGTAAAAAGGAAATATCCATAGGAAGATATTGCTACATGGCCTAATCAAATTCAAATCCGACTCCGAATCAAACTTGAAGGAATAATTAAGAAATTTCAGTAACTATAAATATAAGACGTAATTAAGCAGTGCAAGCGCACTACACAATCAAACACCATAGATCTACTCTAGTCTTTTCCAACCTCAATCCAATTTTCTTTTTTGCTATTTTCTCCTTTCAATTCCTTTGTTACTAATCAGACAATTACAATGGTCACTAAGCAGTTTTTAGCTTCACTTTGGAGAAGACTTTATTATTATTCTTCATCCAATTCCAACGACACCGAGTCGAACGATTTGGCCATCTTGAAAGGTTTTTTTTTTTTTTTTTTCATATAACTGTTCACATTTATTTTTCTTTCTTCCAACTTTAGCTATTCGTGATGAAAATCAATCAAATTAAAATAAACTTGTTCCAATTTTAACGTGTGTTATATTGGTTCATTATTATATATTATATATATATAAGGCATGCATGTTAAGCGTCTAATTTTCTTTTCCTGTTTTTCTTCTATATAAAAAAAGAGTTTTTGACGTATATTACATTAATTATTTTTGAATTATTATGACATTTAATCAATTTGTTATTAATTCCGAAGTTTTCATGTAATACTCTCAGCAAGAGAAGCTAAACCCAGTCACCATTTGTTGAAGATTGAGTCCTTTAATAAACTTTCTGAAAATCTATCATCGCCTTACATCGCTGAGGAGTTTACGGCAGGAGGCTATACGTGGTATGTTCTTAGCATTCTTATATTAATCCTAAAAAGATTTGCATTATTATTTTTCAAAAAAAAAAAAAAAAAATTCTAGCTCTAGATTTGCAAAAGTATTTAGTTTAGAACAACAATACATCTTTGAAATTTTTGTAATTAAATTGGGCGTGCATGGCAGGCTTCTTTGTATACACCTGCAGGGTGACGAAGAGAATGATGGAAAAAATCATGTTTCTATTTATTTGGAAGTGACAGATTCGACTGATCTTCCTGATGGTTGGGAGATTAATGCTAGTTGGGAGATTAATGCTACTTTCAACTTTTTTATTTACGATCAGATTCGGGACAAGTACGTTGGTCTCCAAGGTATATATCTATATACATATTCTCCATATACGAACACACACTGACACACACACACATATATAATAATATAATATGATATCAGTATTTATAAATTAGACAAGTTGTAGTAGCAAATTGTATTAATCGAACCTTTTCCACTGTTCAATATTTATTTTATTTTATTTAGTTTATTTTTTGAGAATATGTAGTGCTCAAGAATTCAATACAATATACGAAAACTAAAAAACAATTTAGTATTAATTAATGTTCAAGGTTAATAATAAGCATTTGATCAAAGTATATACATGCATGTATAGGATTGATCATATAAAATTTATACAAATATTTCTAGGAACTTTTTCTAGTAGTCTCTATAATTATAGATTATCAGCTGTCTTTTACTTTTTAGTCGTTAAATCAATATCAGAATATGTTTGTTCTGCGTACTATTTTAATGTTATGTGATTTTAATCGGATCCAACAATCACAAATTAAGACTACTAGTATAGTATACTACCGAAAAAACTCTCATATTTTTAGGAATTTTCAAGTTTGAATTTCCTTATAAGAGATTTGAGCTTTATTCTTATAGTACTTGAAAAGCACTCACTTAACTTGTAATTACACGTAGAGGCGAGAAAAAGACGTTTCTACTCAATGAAGAACCGATGGGGCGTCACAAAATTTATTGATCTTAAGACGTTAAACAACCCATCAAAAGGATACCTCATCAATGATATCTGTATTTTTGGAGTGGAGGTTTTCATTTCATGCACCCAGATGCATCTGAGGATGATACGTGAACCCGAAAGAATTTACAAATTTAAATGGCAAGTTGACAATTTTTCAAAGAAAATACGTGATAAGTGGTACAAATCTGATTATTTCGTTGCTGGAGATTATAAATGGTACGCACGTATAATGTTTGATATACAACAACAATATTAATAATGTTATTTGCAAAACTAACAGATTGTATTGTTTGAAAACAACTTATATTTAATCAGTATATTATGTATATTTTGGTGCCTTAAATGCAGGAGGATGTTGTTGAATCCAAATTGTCATGCTTTGAGTAAAGGAAGCATTACAGTTGGTCTGGAATTCGATACTTCAGCCATTCCTCCCAATAATAGGCTGCTTATGAATTATCTTCTTCGGTTGGTGGAACAAAACAACAAAGATGAAGATATTGAAGTTTTTGGTGAATATATATATATATAATGCCTTTTTTATTCTAGTTTTCCTTCTTATATATTCTCTTTCATGAATTGGAAGAAAGATTTTTAATTATAAGTTTTTACCTAATTTCTTTTCTTTTCGTTAATTCAGGTAGTGGTTTATTCTACTCCTCTAGATATACAGATCCTTCGAGTACTTATGGAGATTGCATCCTAGAAGGAGAAACTGAGCATCATAAAAGTCCTTATTTCATATCTCTTGCTGAACTCCAAGATCCGAAATTGGGTTACCTCATAAATGACACCTGCATATCTATTATTATTATTATTATTATTATTATTATTATTATTATTATTATTATTATTAATCTTTTTAGAGGGAGTGCGTAATAAGGATTTTCATTTATTTACCCGCCAAATATGGATCACACGGATAGGAATCTACACGTGTTTTATATACGTACAAACATTATTGCTTTTTGGGTTTCGTTTTATTTTCTTTTTAGGGCTAAAATTTGGGTTTGATTGATAAGAGCAAAGGAATTTATCCTTAACGGTGAGTGGTTCTATATATATATTGGCCGGTTGACCACGTTGTGTATTTGTTATTTTCTGTTCCCTTTAATTGGGGAATCAAGTAATTGGAAAGGTCCCTGTGGCTATGGAGGTTGAGTCCTTCTTGTTGGTTATGGTTATTTGTTTTCTTCGTTATTTTATTATTTTATAATAAAAGCGTTGATATTTTTTCTTTCTTATTGTTGGTTTATATTGTTGTGTTATTTTGTTAATTCTCACTTTATGATTTTGTCAATGTGTCTCACCCATTTATCGATAACATGAGTGATGGTATCCGATTAGATTTAATTCTTTATTGTGTTGCTCTTTGTCTCTATTATTTAGCATTTGGTCTTAGTCGATTGGGTAAATCTATGGAGCGGATCTTTCACCGTTTGGTCTTAGAACTTGTGTTTCATTCCTAAGCCTCGTAAGTCTTTACTGGCGGATCAAACCAATGTTCGGAGTCAAATTTTATTGTAGGTAGTGCTCACTTACGATTAGTTTGAATATGTAATTTTGTTTTAATGAAATGAAATTTTCCCCAAAAATACCTGAAAAGGTTAAATAAAAAAAATAAAAAAATAGTACTGTAAAGGTAAATTGCATTAAGTACAATTTATCCACCAATACTTTATTTATCCGCACATGCGTGTACATATATTTATGATCGATTTGATATACATAGGTATCATGTTGGTTTTTTTTCAAAGTGAGAGAGAATATGTGCATTATAAAATGTGCGGACTTTTAATGTCCTTAATTGCTAATTAAGTTCACCATCTTTGACTTCATGGGTATAATCTGAAATGCCAATCCTCTATCCTTAAGAAATAAACTGTATAATCCTCTAATCATGGATGCAATCTAATCTAATGGTCTTAATTATAGTTATTAAGTAGTAATAATAGTAATGGTCCTGATTATAGCGACGAAATTTCATTTTTAAATGAAAGAAATGTACACTAGTGTCATGTAGTACTAACTAACACAATTATTTAGAATATAAGAAATATTAAAAACAATTAAAAACAACTAATTATCCTCTAATAATTAGCCCGAGAGTTTCTGATAAAACACAATAATTAGTATATAATTTGTCTTGTTATTGTCGTTTTTTTTTTCTTTTTGAATAACTATTTCCTTGATTTTAAACGTATATTTTGGCCTGCCAAATGATAGTGCATAGTTATAATAGTAGTAAGAGTGTATACGTCTGAATTTTTACTCTTTTTTTATTAATCCATTTTTGTTAGTATAATATTAACTAAAAAAGTTATTAATCGAAAGTAAGAGTAAAAATCATGAGGTATGTATGCACTTTTAAAAGGTATTTATTTTATTTTTCCCAAATGTTATACAAAAACGAATTTGACAAAAAAAAAAAAAAAAAAAAAAAAAAAAAAAAAAAAAAAAAAAAACATGAAAAAAAAAAATCACACGTAAATATACAATCCATCTTCTACCTCACAAAGGCATAAAACACTACGAATTAGTAACAAACAACACCAACGTTGATTCTGGAGGAATGAGAGGCTAATGTTGGGGGGTTGGTGTTGTGTGGGTAAAGAATTAATATTTAGTTGAGCAAAAGAAAAATTAGGAAAAATAATAATAATAAAAAAAGAAGTATAAAATAATAAGAGAACTATTAATAGTTATGCACAATACCAACGATCATAACGCTTAACAGATTTCTTTAGGATAAAAAAAGTAAGACTCAAAGCGAACATATGTTCATAATAAAAGTAATTACTTTTTTTGCCCAACAAACATGTAATTAGTATCGTTGTCACAACTGATAATGCTAGTTGGAAAAGAAAAAAAAAATGACAAGAGAATTAATCAACTAATAGCTGTTGAAAAAAAAAAAGAAAAAAAAAACTCAATTTTTCGGATCAAATGATCATACACATAAGAATCTTAAAAAGGGTGTTCAAGTAACCAACATCTATGAACTTCTCAGCAAACAAAACCATCTATGAACTACTTTTGGCTCCCATATTCTGCAGGTGAATTTCCTAAAGTAATTAATTATTCCCACCGGTGTAATTAATAGAATGGCTTATTCATCTGCTTAAAACTCCATCAAGTCCATTGCAAGTCAATGAATCACCTAATAATAATCACTCTCATTGAGTTTGTCACACTCCAAAATATATAGTATATGAATTTTTATTAACCCTAAAATAGAGGGTATAAAAATGAAAACCCCTAAAAATAGAAATTATTTACGTTATCCGCCCATAAACGTTACCAATCCTTGCATGTAAAGTTTGTGATTAATGATTCATTTATTAATCCTATAAATTAATTAATACTGCCGTGCAGTTTCAAATGAGCTGGTTTGCCCGAGAGGTTAAGGGGGTAGACTTAAGATCTACTGCACATAAGTGCGCGTGGGTTCGAACCCCACAGCCAGCAGTTTTTTTCTTTTTTTTTTTTAAATGAAAGTGGAACTTTTTCACTTTTTGGATTTTTGGATAATACTTCCTGAATAATTTATCTAATTATCTCCTTCCTTAAACTTATTATTATTATTATTTTTTAAGAAAGTCACCCCTGCCCAATTATGATAACACTTTGAATATCTTTTTTAATCCCAATGGTAAGCGTTCCGCATACTGCATAAGAATTAAGAACTATTGAAAATCAAGATATTTACATACATATTTATTTGGAGCACCCTAAATTTAAAAATGTTTGCTTATTTATTTATTTACAAAATTATCTTCTAACGTATATATAAATACTTTTATATCCTTATATAATGAAAAAGGAAAAAAAAACAATGTACTACAAAATGAAATCTAAATATTGAAAATTTCTTTAAAAAAAATAATAACACATGATTTAAAAAATTGAAAAAAAAAACATTCCATTTAAACACAAATGCATTTTTCTTTGAAAAAACTAAAATCACCAAAAATGAGGACTATACAATCTGAAAATACGGAATGAACACATTTTCATTAATATAATGATAATATCATTATGAGATAGAACTTATAAAACATAAGAAACGGGAAAATGTATTCAATAGTAATCATTTTCATTATTTTAACAAAGATATCATTATGAAACAAATTGAATATAAATATTTATAAGAAATCTGAAACAACAATAATACATGAGGCACGGACTCATAAATAAAAATGTTTCATATATTGTAATGATAATATTATTACAAGACAAGAATGAATATAATAATTTACAACAAAATAACAGTCATCTCCAACGAGTTTTAAAATGTAGAAAATCATAAACGTGGTAAATTAATCTTCATTATCAAAACGAATATCATTTTACATAAAAAGGATAATATACAAATGAAACGTAATGATAAGATCATAATGAAACAAGCATTTTTATTATATGGTCAACTTATATAAGTTCGACATGGAAAAAATTTCACTCTAAAAATGAATGTCATGTATAAAAGAAATCTACGGTTTCATTCTAAGAAATATAATATCATTATGAGCATGAACAAACTGAAAACATTTGTTTATAATATTTTACGAATTCCTTGGAAATAAATCAGCATTGTGAGAAATAATGAATTGAAAAATGGTTCTTTACATCTTCATTGTGATAATGAAAACGGAAGTATAAAATAGAAACGAGAGGCACAAAAGAGATCAAATATTGAAAAAGTTCATTACTAGGTATATTGAAAAAGTTTAGAATAATAAAGTTATAGAAAAATGAGTGAGTAAAATGAAAACGTCTTGATAACAACGACATGTTCAACAAATGAAGTAAAAATAAAGAAAGCCAACAAAAGCAAAATGCATTCAACCTCAGCAAAACGTTGAACCAATCTCTTATATATGATACAACACAAAAAATCTCTTATGAAGATAACAACAAAAAAACAAAAAAACAAAAAAACAAAACAAACAAACAAACAAAATCTGTCCTCCCCTCAAAGCAAATGAACTCAGCCACGAATTATGCAATAAAAAGCTCTCGCATTGTGGTATACACAATCCCATACACGATGTCTGTTCTTCTTAGAGAGAAACTCCTAATTTGAAAGACCATATTAAGAATAAATCAATACATTGATAACAAAATATTAAATGACAACGAAAAGGAAAGCCAAAATCACAATATAATCAGAAAAAAAAATCTTAATATTATCGGGAAAAATAAAGCCACCAAATAAAAAGAGTTCATATAAAGAACATGCCCAAAATAAATCATGAGGGCAAATCTGATATAAAATATGTCTTATTAAGCATACATAGACATGTTTGCAGTATTGTATAATAATAGACATTTTTAGATTCAGACTCTCCATAATAGACATCTTATGTAATATCTTCTTGAAAATCCATGATTCAAAAACGTCGATAGAAATTAACAAGAGATGAAGTTTAAATATTCACTCATTTATTTACTCTTCACATTAACATGTACTATAATCCAAAATGACAATAGTTAATTAATATGATCTTCTTAAACAAGTATTAACTATAAATTAAATTATGAAACAGAACAAGTATTCTTACATAAACCGATATTATGATCTAAAACGACACTGTAAAGACTCCCATAAAATCCTCCTTAAACAAAAAGGTTATAATATATAGCTTTTTAGGCCATATTTAGTAGTTTGTATTGTATTGTATAAAACAATGTCGGCTCTACCCTTAGGTTTTAGCTAACTGCCTATGGCCCCAGTTAAATTAAGGCCCCCGTTTATCTAAAGCTCCTCATTAATTATATATGCAAAACAAATTTGTTTTATATTAAATCAGGAAAAACGTAACTGAATTTATGGAAACTATTTATTGAAGATCGTGTAGTTGGAATCTCAATATTGTTTGCACATAATTAGCTTTTTTAATAGGAAGATCAATAGTCAAAATTTTTTCTTTAGTATGCATTAACAATTTCCTTCTTTTTTTTTTTTTTTTTTTTTGAAAAACGATTTTCAAATGGCTAGAGCCTAGAACGTCTTTAGAAGCACATAAATGGATTTTCTCTTTTTAGACACAACAATGAGTTAAAAAGAAAAACAAAATCAACTGCTTTTAAATGATAACCAACTAATTACTTTTTTTAAATTAAGCACACTGAACCTCAAAAAGACTCGAATATTTACTTACAATATATATGTACATGTGTCTATTTTACACAGAGAAAAAATATTAAAAAAAGAACAAAAATTATCATTACCCTGCGTCTACCTCTCCCTACTTTCCTACCCATCAACATCATTTCAAGAGTTTTGCAAGGTCTCAACATTTTTTAGGTTATATCTTTCTTTCTTACTTCTTTTTGTCAATTTATTGATCAATATCTGAATTTCACAATAGCTATTTTATTTGTATTTTATTTTCTATTTAGTTTTTTATTTAAATCTAAGCTATTAAAAAATATATCTACTAAAAAAATATAAAAATTTAATTTATAATTTTGCATCTAAAAAGACAAGAACGGATTTCTAATACACTTTTATAAATATATTCTTTTCATTTTGACAAGGCCCCTTTTAATAATTTTGTTTAAGTCCCCGTACGTGCTTGAGCCGGCCTTGGTATAAAATGTATTGTATTAAGTTATATTGTTATAATATAATACAGTGTTTAGTATCACCATGTACTGTATAAGGGGTTAAAATGTAAAATTTTAAAAATTTTAAGGTTAAAATGTAAAGTTTTAAAAAGTTTGGGATCAAAATATAGATTTTTTAAAAATTTTGGGGGCAAAATTTAATTTTTCAAAAGTTTCAAAGACAATAATTTTTAAAAAATTTTGAGACCAAAATGTAATTTTGTGAAAATTGAGGTGTCAAAATATAAGTTTTAAAAATATAAATTTGCAATGTGCCTCATTCATTTTTAAACAATTACAGGTTTCGGTATGACCCTATGTCAGTCTAATCCCGACCAAAGTCGTACTCAATCTCGGCATAAATCATAAATCCATTATAAAATAATACAATACAATAGGATAAAAATGAGTCTTATTCTATAGTACGATATAGACTATATAAATTTATCATCCGTATTAGTTTATATAATACAATAGTCATATTAAACATTGTACTAATATATTATTATACAGTACGATACTCTAATACAATAAAACAAATCATGTTCTTAAAGTATTTTTTTCTCATTTTGTCTATTTTGTCCTACTCTAAAGCTTTTTTTTTTTTTTTTTCCTTTTCTCTTTCTAAAATGAGTTGTAATTAATTTTTTCTTGTTTGTTCTAAACTAAACTCATAAAAGAATAGTAAAATCAAGAGAAATAAAAAAGAAAAGGTAAAAAATGAAACCTATAAGCATCAAACAATACATAATCAATTTTATTACTTTCTCTTTTCTATTTTCTCTTTTTTCTATTTTCTTTTTTTCTCTGTTTTTTTTAATCTTTTTATTTTTATTTTTCTATTCTTTTGCCTAATTTTTTCCCCTAATATTCTTTGACATTTTTTTCTTTTACAATATCTTTCTTTTAAAAACTCTTTTTTTTTTTGTAAAAGACAAACTCTTTTTCTTATTTTTTAATAAAAATAATTTCTTTTAAATATGTTCTCATAGTTTTTTTCTCTCCAAAAATTATAATTTAACTTCAATTATGTTTTCTTTTTTAAATTTTCTCTTTTTTTCTCTTTTTAAATTTTTTTATTTTTTCTTCCTTTTTAAACCATTTGTCTTTTTTTTTATTTTTCTGTTAATATTTTTTGTCAATTTTTTTTTTACAATATTCTTCTTTAAAATACTTTTTTTCCTCGCTTTCTTTTTATTAAAACAATTTTTTTTTTCAAATATGCTTCTACTACTTAATTTTTTTTGAAATATTTTTTTTTTCTCTTGCTCTAACTAATGGACTTATTTTTTAAAAAGAGTATATGATCAAATTTATAAAATGATTTTTCACATGCATAGTATGTGATTCAATTAATTTTGTTTAGTTCTGCGATTTAAGTTTTTAATTTTAATTTATTATAATAAAAAATTTTCATAAAAAAATATTTTTAATTTTTTTTGTTATAGTAAAAAATTATCATAAAAAATTACATTTTGAATTAAAAATTTAAATCAAAGAATTAAGATTTCGTTCATTTCACCAATTTAAATTTTATTATAATAAAAAACATTTAAAAATAATCATATCTAACTTTTTTATTATAATAAAAAATTTTCATATAAAATTAAAATCCAACTCAAATTAAAAATTTCAATCAACCAACTAAAATTAAGAGCGCATAGTAAATCCAGCGCCTGAAAATGTGGCTGTTGGATTGTCTCTCATCCAACGCCGAGGGAAACAGCAAATGGCATCCCTGTCACGCCACGTGGAAATAACAGGAATAAAGATGTCGGTTTCACTATAAAATGGGTGCTCCCGTAAGCACCGAAATCATCACTCGTTGTCGTGTCTTCTTCAGAAGACTTTAGAGCTTTTTTCGTATCTCTGCAACTTCTTCCCAACACTTTTCCTTTTTCTCGCTTTCACCTCTATACATATATCTATATATAAATATATAATAGATATATTGTATAAGCTGTTTGAGATCTAGGCCTTCCATTTTTTATTTTTGTATTTTTCTAAATCTTTGGGCGTAAATTCTAATGGAGTCTTCCAGTGAACAAACGGAATTCGAGTACTTGTTCAAGCTGTTGTTGATTGGGGATTCTGGAGTTGGGAAGAGCACTCTTCTTCTCAGTTTCACTTCCAATGCTTTTGAGGATCTTTCTCCTACTATTGGTAAGATTATCACTTTCCCACTCTTTGTTTACATTCGTTTTATATTTTATATTTTATTTTTGGGGATTTTGATAATTAGTTCTTTAGTTATAAGAAGTTTGAGAAGTTCTCATGAAAATTTTAGCTTACAATCTGATCTGAGATAGTAGCAATTTAGTAAATGAGTTTCTAAAATAGTAGCAGTTGAGTCTCTAATTAATGGGATTTTGACTGTACTACAAGGATTAGATCCCAAATGAATAAAATTTCTGGGATGAAAGAACAAAAATGAGAAGTTTAGGGTGCAAATGTGCTAAAACAATCATAATTGTCTCGTCTAAAATAGAACCCCCAATAACATTAAGATTGGAGATAATTGCAGAGAGCCAAGACTAAAGGACGAAAATGCCAAATCGCAGGAAGATCAAAGCCTACTAATCTAATGTTAAAAACCCACTGTCTCTCGATACATATAACAAGAAAGATATTAGGATTATGGCAGGGTCAATGAATTGTAATTTATGTACCAGATTATCTATAGTTATTGTTTTCTTAAAAAAAGTTTTGATTCTGTGTTTGTTAGGTGTGGATTTTAAGATAAAACATGTCACTGTTAATGGCAAGAAACTGAAGCTTGCAATATGGGACACAGGTAATGCTCTCTGTCTTAATAATTAACTCTATTTTTTTTCCTTGGTTTTATGGTCATGTTTCCACATGAGCATTTTAACAACAAAAGAAAATCACATTTAGGAAGTGTTGTCCGTTTATCAAAAATGAAGAAGTTTTCTACATGATATTGTGATGGTGGAAATGGATTAGTTTTATGTTGGTGTGGGATCAGGAGACCAACTAATCTAATAATTAAGCGTGATATTAGAGGTGAGAATTGAACAATAACAGGCAGAAAAAGGGGAAAAGCAAAGGAAGAAGGGATTCTAGTCAAGAGCAAGTTAGTCATACTCAAGACTCAAGGCACTAACTAGGTACCTGTTTTACTGAGGCGACAGGTACATGAAAACCAACTTCTATATGTAGAAGGCGAATTTCGTGCAACTCTAAAGTCTTTTCACATGTTACTGAGATGCTCTATGTATTGTTTTTCCTACTTTATAGCTTTTCTATTAGTATTAAATATTTATATGATACATGTAAGCTCTAAAGGACTAGAAAATTTAGTGCATGTAAGAAAACATATGAAAAATGACTTACGTGAATTGTGTACCATGTACCAGATTAACAAAACATATGATAGAGTAGATATACTATTTCCTTTTTCCATGGTTTAGTTTGCAATTGCATTTTACTTTTTTCGAGTTAATTAGGCAAGTTTAACTCTATTGCTGCTGTCAATTATATGAGTGTTTCACTTTTTTTTTGACTTATCATGCAGCTGGACAGGAAAGATTTAGAACACTTACCAGTTCATATTACCGAGGCGCTCAAGGAATTATTATGGGTAATCCTCTTCATCTCAGTCTTCTGATTTCTTGCTTGTAAGCTTCCGATTCAATTACAATGTTCAGTTGTATGTGTGCTTTATGTCTGTCATTTCTATAATCAAAAGAAAAATTATGTGGTTTTCTTATTGATCCATACTTTTCATGACTGATTACACATACGTAGACGTGTAGTCTGGAAGTAGCTTATCCACCGTGCCTAAGTTTATGATTATAATTTAGAACGAAGCTTGTCTAACACAACTATATATTCCTTTTCCGATCAATGGGCCACTAGAACCAGAAGTAGCATTGCTGTTTTAGTTTTGAAAGCGTTGCCCTTTAATTAGTTGCTGAACTGCTTATGTAGCAATGAACCTTAGCAACCACGCATTGGTTTTTGGAAGAAACTGGTTCTAGAATTACTTTAATTCTTGTTTATATGTTTGTAGCTTTTAAATTTTTTGAAGATTGTTATATACTGAATAATTATCTATGAATACTTATACAGTATATGATGTAACGCGGCGAGAAACATTCACAAATCTATCTGATATATGGGCCAAGGAAATTGATCTATACTCAACAAATCAAGATTGCATCAAGATGCTCGTTGGCAACAAAGTTGATAGGGTATGTCTCCTACCTTTCACATTTAGGTCTGTGCCACTTTACGAGGAAACAGGTAGAATTTTGTTGATCTTTTTCCTCCTCTTGGGTATCATATACTTGTGTGGTCAATTTGTTGTAGTGAGTCTTGGGTAGTATTTATTTTTGTGGAAAATTTATTTTGCAGTGGAGTTGCATATTGTGGATATAGTTTTTAGGTACCTATCATGTACTTATAGGCTATCTTCTCTAACAGGAAAGTGAGAGAGTTGTTAGCAAAAAGGAGGGGATTGACTTTGCGAGGGAATATGGATGCCTTTTTCTTGAATGTAGTGCAAAGACTCGAGTAAATGTGGAGCAGTGCTTTGAGGAGCTAGTATTAAAGGTATGCAAATGTTATCGTCAATGTTTCTTTGAGTAATGCTCTACCGTTGCCATGCAGTTTTGAACTGTTGGATCTCATAAATTTATTGGAACCTAATATATGTCTAAGGTCAAAAGCAATACAAATCAGTTCATATTGTACCAAAGTACTTGTTTCTTTACTTTGTTTGTGACAATAAATATCAGTTAGGATGGTTCTTCTCAATCCCTGGCCCCTCTCTGTTTGAGCAAATTTAAACTGAAGTTGCTATTACCAAATACTTATTTAAAGTAAAACACTCGCATTTTAATGGGTTTTTAACAAACCAGTTTATGTTTTCGAGACATTAGTTTATAGTGAAGTTGCTCTACTTTACATGGAAGCTAACATCTCTCTGATAAATTGATCCAACTTTGGAGATCAATATTATTTTCTTAATTGTTGGTTTAGTCTCGGATCCTGAGGAACTTGTGTAAATGAGAGGCAGTTCATTGACTCTAAAATTGAAGATAGGGCCTTTTTCTTAAGCACAAATGGTCCCCATATTATTTAGTAGTTGACAACTTGGTCTCCAAACTTTTAGTTTTGACATAAAACACCCCCAAACTCTTAAAATTGTTGGAAAAAGGACCAAGTGTCACAAGTACCTCTCTTCTGTGTTTTTGTCAAAAGTAAAAAGTTCCAGAGTAGCAAGTTGTCACATACTAAACAATTCCGGGACCATTTATGCTAAAGCCTTGAAAGATGCAGTAATTAGTAGAAGTATTATGTTATATTTTAGTTCTTCTTCATATCGAATCAAACTTGATGAAAATTTGTAGTGGGGGTTTAGTTATAATTTCGAAGGGCATAATGTTTGGTTGGCAGATTTTGGAAACTCCAAGTCTATTGGCCGAGGGCTCAGCTGGCGTTAAAAAGAACATCTTCAAAGAAAAGCCTCCAGAGTCTGATGCCTCAACAAGTGGGTGTTGCTGATGCTGATGGTGATCTTAAAAATCTTAAAAATGTTTAATAAATCTTTTGCCTCACAGGAGCTCTCCACGTGGTTTCTGTTTCCTCTAACCAAGCTTATTTTATGTATATAAGAATTAAGATAAGATGAGATTTGACAAAATTATACGGTCGAACTTGATGTCGTTCGTTTTGACTTGAATTGTTTTATAGTTACGTTATTTCATGGACATTTGATTTTCCTTTTGACTCTTCCTTGTTTAATTACTTTTTTATTTTATTTTATTTTAGCAGGTAAAATATGAAATCTAATTAAATTTGTTAAGCAGCAATCAACATTTATTTCCTAACCATAACCGGGATCTCTATAGTCAAATTTGCTTTTTTATGGGACTATATAATTAAATTTTTAGCCAACATCAAAGGCTTTTAGTAATGATGAAGGAAAAGAGAACCACGTGTTAATAATAGAAAAAACATTTTTTTGGAGGGTAATAAAAAGTTACATGTTAGGGAATTATTATATTGATGTCTTGTCCATGTTATAGTAACTAAAATATTTTATTTATGACCTTTTGGTGAAATAAAAAAGGAAAACTAAAGTAAAAAGTTTTCAGGTCATAATAGAAGAAACAAATAATTTATATTTGTTTTTGCTAATCCTATAATTTGTATTTGTTACATAAATCGATTGTTTTATTCAATCGGTCCTTTTCTTTTCTTTACAAGTTAAATATCTAAGAGAGAGAAAATGTATAAGAACCAAAAGGAAAAAAAAAAAGAGGAAAAAACAAACAAAATAACATGTGGAAATCATGATTCATGTTGGTTGATTTTTCGGCTTAAATTAATTATGGTCTGTTTGAGGATGTTTAATTTATGTATTTAAAATTATGATTCAGAATTATTTTTATTTTATATGTATTTTTTATGAAAAAAAATATTGTGAATCATGATTCAGAATCAAGAACGAATATAAAAAACAAACGTCCCTTTTATAAATGAGGAAATTTCCTCTCCGGACCCAAGCAAAAAAAGAGGGAATTTCCTCAACAGAAAAAAGAAAGGAAAATAGAAATAAAAAGTTTTCTTTTTCTCTTATAAAACTGGTTGCTTAATTAATAAATGAGGAAAACATGAAAGGCGTAACAAATCAACCGGTGAAAAAGCATTTGCTTTGGTACAGGTCAATGATTAAATTAGGATTTAAGTAAAAGGTGGCCTTTGGACACTATCAAATCCAAAGCGAAGCAAATAATTAATGGTTAACCATTCATCACGTTCACATAATCACTCATAACTAATTAATTACATTTTTTAATCTCCTTCATGTGTAATATAATAAATTATTATAAATAAATAAACCTATTAAGGTGTAGGTAGAAATGGTAAGAAGGAAAGAAAGAAAGAAAGAAAATGAACTCCACAACAATCATGGAAGAAGAAGAAGAGTCTGAAAGCAGTTCCGTGAGCGCGGTCTCCGATGAGGATCCGAAACCAAAACCTCAACAATACGACGTCGTAATGTCTTCCAGGGATCCAGATGCTCTCTACAGCGGTGGCGGTATCAGGTGCCTTTTCCCATCTCCATTCATTTTGGATTCTCATTCTTTATTACTCCAATTTTCTCTTCTTTTTTTTTTTGTCCATTTATCAGTTGTAATTTCTGCTTTCCACTCTCAATTCGAATGTTGTGTTTTTTTTTTTTGCTTAATTATCCTGTTTGATTAATTTCCACTTTTTGTTGGAATTAGAATTTTGTTGGCCATGGAATTCGAAGTTTGGTGCTTTTATTGTTTGTTTTTTGAGTAAGAGGATTTTTGGAATTATAGATGCAAGTATACGAAATTCTATGCAAAGTTGAAACATTTTTTTTTTTTTTTTTTTTACTTACGAGATTTATTTGTAAAATTCTGCAATTTAATTGGTATTTAAATGGCGAAAATGATCAATTGTTAATGGGCATTTTGTTGGGGGCTAGTTTTCTCAGTGGGAGTCGTAGTGCGAGATTCAGCTATGGATTTTCGAGTTTCAAAGGAAAAAGAGCTTCAATGGAGGATTTCTTTGAGACGAGCATATCAGAAATTGATGGTCAGATGGTTGCATTTTTTGGGGTTTTTGATGGTATGGCCTCAAATTCTCACTTCCATATCCTTCGTTTATCACATATATATATTTTTTTTCATGTGATAGTTCTCTTTTAATGATACGCATGCGGAGATAAACAGCAGTGCTCTTGGCAAAATTTTGGAATAGCCGGTGTGTGCTTTCATTGGTTAAACATTTCTCCTATTTTAGGTCATGGTGGTTCCAGAACTGCGGAGTACCTCAAGAACAACCTTTTCAAGAATCTAAGTAGCCACCCGGATTTCATCAAAGACACAAAGACTGCTATTGGTATGAAGTGAATGGATGTTTTCTATGTCACCTTTGTATGGAGCTTGTTTCTTTTTGTTGTTCGTTTGCTCTCTATGTGGATCATGACATAGAGATGTGTTTTTTAAGCAGTTGAAGTATTTAGACAAACGGATGCGGATTATCTTAATGAAGAAAAGGGTCAGCTAAAAGAAGCTGGCTCGACTGCATCGACTGCTTTGCTGTTAGGGGACAGGCTGTTTGTTGCGAATGTTGGAGATTCGAGGGTAGTCGCCTGTAGAGCCGGCTCAGGTTGCTGCCTTTTTCTGTTAAGGATGGGACTTATTAGGGCTGATAATTATGAATTATTGATTAAAGGGTCAATGACAAAAAGAAAAGTAATGGTCGATTTATTGGTGCCTAGTTTGGTGAATTGATTTCCCATTTATCCATTTCAGAGCCCTTTTAGTAATGGTTTTGTGGTAGCTTTAGAGAAAATTATCCTCGAGTATTAGAAAAAATTGCAGTAATATCTTTTTGCTGCTGCTTATCTGATAGTTCTCTGTGTCACTGTAGCTATCGCGTTGTCCAATGATCACAAACCCGACAGACATGACGAGCGTGAAAGAATTGAGCAGGCTGGAGGCTTCATTATTTGGGCAGGCAAGTTGTTTTTACTCGTCTTCTATAGCACATGCTCGATTTAACAGTAGGTGTTATCATGTGTTTGATATATTTTTTACATTTTGCGCATTTAATGTTAGAATATATGATCTTGATGTCAGACTAGTCGCTCATTTAGTATTTAAGAGTGTCAGTGTGATGTGATTTGTACTGGGGAAGTCATGTTATATGAGACATATATATAGCAGTAATTTTGGACAATGAACATGGATAACCTATGTTGCTGTCTAGTGTTACACTGAGAAATTCTATGCTTAACTTCTCTTGTGTGTTTATAAACTTAACAGGAACATGGCGGGTCGGTGGTGTTCTGGCTGTTTCTCGCGCCTTTGGAGATAAATTTCTCAAACCATATGTCGTTGCTGAACCAGAAATACAGGTAATTAACCTGAAATTGCAAGGCACAAGCTGAAAGGTTATTTGCAATTATTTCTTTTTCCCTTGAATTTTTGACTTTTAATGTGTTCATCATATGTATCTTTAATGTTTAGGAAGAAGAAATAGATGGTGTCGATTTTATAATCATTGCAAGTGATGGACTTTGGAATGTCCTATCGAATAAGGTGTGTCCTTGTGACAAGTTGTAAGTTTGTTGTTATGTTTCGTAGGGTCTTCACATAACAGCTATGTTTTGAACAATTTATACTGCGCGCAGAAAATTTTACTACCTTTCTTTCTCTCTTAAAAATATAGGCTTGAAATTATGATTTTAGATCCAGTAAATTGCTTGTATTCAAGCTTTCAAGGTACTTTGATCTCCTATGATATCCCATATATTGAAGCGTTCGTTGTGTTATCCAGGATGCAGTGGCTATAGTAAAGGAGATAACAGAAGCAGAAGAGGCATCTAGAAAACTCATAAAGGAAGCTTATGTGCGAGGGAGCTCGGACAACATAACTTGTGTTATTGTTCGGTTTGATGTTTCCTGATCACATTATTTCCAAGGTATTGTGAGGCTGTGATTGGTAAGAGATAAGAAATAGGAAGGATACTGACATAACTTAGGTGAGGAAAATGGAGAGAGGAGGAGAGGAATTTTCTTTTGTTGTGTTTGGTATGGTTTCCTTCTTCCAGTTCTTAATTCCTATATGGCAAGAATCAAAATTGGAGTTCTGCGGAGGATTTTGAATCCCCCACCCAATCCACTCTGTCCTCTAATCCTTCTTATCAGAGAACCTTAAAGGCATCCACTAATCCTCTCACCCTTATCCGTCCTGCTTTCCCCTTTATGACTTTTCAAACAAGGCTGAAATATTTGCTCGTGCTAGTATGTGTGATATTGTAGACTTCTCTTCTTAGTAAGGTTCTTATTATTTTGCAGGCTCAGCTTTCGTTGTGAAGCATCCAAAAGTATAATGCGTATCTTCTTATAACTTGCTAGTATCCTCTAAAGATGAGAAACCTTTACCCCCAATCCATTTTTCAACCTGAATTCTGTTTTTCTCTAGGTAATTTGTCCGAGTGGCAACTAAATTTTCAAGTTGTTACTCTTTATTGATGCATTAACCCATTGATCTCTTTCTTGATACCCACGCTACCATATTATAGGATTTTCTGTAACTATCTCATGGTCCGTACATTTACAAGGACTGGTTGAGGATCAACACTTAACAATTAGAAATGATTGTCCAAACAGGTGCCTCAAGTACATCCTTCATGCCTTGCCTTTTATAAAGGCTAGTCAAGTGTGATGTTTTACTGCATTTATATCGGAGAAATTAATGAAGAAACCGTGTTCTTGTAGTTTTCGTTCTTCTGTACAAATATCCTTGCCTTTTATAAAGGCGAGCCAAGTGTGGTGTTTTACTGCCTTTCTATCGGAGAAATTAATGAAGAAACCGTGTCCTTCTTGTCGTTTTCGTTATTCTGTACTAATGCTTTGGAATGTGACTAATCACTGTTTAATGTTTCTTTCATCTTACAATGTCATTGAGATTAGCCCAATTTTAGTATGAGATGCTAAAGGGTTGCTACGTTGCCTTTTGAAGAAAATGGTTTAATACTAATGAATGATAATGTTTATTTTCTTTCATTATGTGCTGAAGTGCATTAGTGGAAAGCATTGTCGCTTTTAGAGAAGTAACATGACAAATGACATGTCTTTTTACAGGTGAAATTATGTCGTTTTCGTTAAAGACGTGGATTTTTGAATAGAAAATGACTGACATATTGCTTCAATGTTTGAGACAACCGCAAAATGTAGACTAGAAGTGGAATATCGATTTTGGAGATAGACGACAGCAAATATTCTTTGCAAGGGACATGTCATTTAATGGAAAACGCCAGAAAACTGAACAACGACAGTATAGTTTAAGCTAAGATACAGTCGATTTATAATGATAAACTGAATGTCGTTTATTAATAAGCGACGCAAGTTTTATCAGACGAATTGTATGTGGTGTTTTTACGAAACGACAGGCTATGAGAAGACAGTATTTATTTATTTATTTTTTTTCTCATAAGCAGTAGAAATTCTATCATACAATTGCTAGAACTCATTGTAAATTATACATATCATTTAACATAAACGATAGCGAATTGGAACGTGGGAGTAGAAAGTAGAAAGGCATAAATTATCAGAAACACGGCCTTTTGTAGTAAATTACGTCAAATTTCTCTTTAAACATCAACGCGTCAAATATTTCAAGAAAAACAAGAGACAGAAAACGACATATAGTTAGTTGTACGAGAAAACGGAAAGTTTAACATAAAAACGACATGCACTTCAAGCAAAAAATAAATGAGAACGACATTTTATCATATAAGAAAAACGGAAAATTGAGTAGTTCCTCTAGCATGAGAAAAACGCATGTCGTTCTATAATAAACGCAATCAAACTTTTACATAGAAACGACATATCGTTATCTTCAAAAAGAAACCACGAATGATGCGGCCTTCATTTGATTTGGCCACCCAAACGCAAAGGCCGAGCCAAACCCCCAACAAAAATTAGGGTTTAAGCAAACTGAGTGTTAGATTCAATCAAAATTCAAAGCTTTAAGCTATACAGTTTTCTGTGCATCAAATAACAGAAAAGATTGAGCTCGAAAGGGAGCTCTCCAATGGTGAAAAATCTCCAGGTGAGCTCGAAAGCGGAGCTTAAGCGGAGGGAGAAGCAGAAGAAGAAAGCCAAGTCGGGAGGGTTCGAGTCGCTAGGTTTGAGCCCCAATGTCTTCCGAGGAATCAAGCGCAAGGGCTACAAAGTTCCCACTCCGATTCAGCGCAAGACCATGCCTCTCATCATCGCCGGAAACGACGTCGTCGCAATGGCCCGCACCGGCTCCGGCAAGACGGCTGCCTTTCTCGTTCCCATGATCGAGCGCCTTAAGGAGCATGTTCCTCAGAGCGGCGTTAGGGCTCTCATTCTCTCTCCTACCAGGGATTTGGCTCTTCAGACTCTCAAATTCGCCAAGGACCTCGGTCGCTTCACTGGTATTTTATTTCATTCTTTCTCTTTTTTTTTTTTTCGTTTGGTTAGTCATTGGTATGTTTCGGTTTGATTCGTTTTTTGTACCTTTTGTTTGGTTGCTAAGAAGGTGGTGGAAAAGGATAGAGAAAAGGGAGAATTTTGTTGGTTCATATAAGGTTTAGATATGTTGTTTTGCTTAATGAACTTTTAGATTACTAGAATTAAGGATTTCTTTATCAAAGTTTTTTTTTTTTTTTTTTTTTGGTTAATTTGGTTAATTCATTTGATTTCTAGGATTATCATTGGGTTCGGTTTGATTCAACTCTGCCTTTTGTTTGGTTACGAAGAAAGTGGAGGAAGGGATAGAGGAAAAAAAAAAAGAACAGAGAAATAAGAAGTGAAAAATGATTTTTCTATTGTCTGTTACGTGGAATATTTTGAGATGACTTTCTTTGTCCGTTGTTTGATAAGTAGAACTTTGGATTTGTTTATTAGACAGAAATGAATTTCCAGATGATATATTTAGTGGAACAAAATAATGAATCACTTAAAATGAACTTTTAGATTACTAGAATTAAGGATTTCTTTATCAAAGATTTTTTTTTTTTTTGGTTAATTTGGTTAATTCATTTGATTTCTAGGATTATCATTGGGTTCGGTTTGATTCAACTCTGCCTTTTGTTTGGTTACGAAGAAAGTGGAGGAAGGGATAGAGAAAAAAAAAAAAGAAAAAGAAAAGAGAAATAAGAAGTGAAAAATGATTTTTCTATTGTCTGTTACGTGGAAAATTTTGAGATGACTTTCTTTGTCCGTTGTTTGATAAGTAGAACTTTGGATTTGTTTATTAGACAGAAATGAATTTCCAGATGATATATTTAGTGGAACAAAATAATGAATCATTTAAATGAAAAAGAATAGTTTGATGTTTTTGTTTATTACTACAGATCTTCGTATAAGCTTACTAGTTGGAGGTGATAGCATGGAAAGTCAGTTTGAAGAGTTAGCCCAAAATCCTGATATTATAATTGCAACTCCTGGTAGGCTCATGCACCATTTGTCTGAGGTAGAAGACATGTCGTTGCGCACCGTGGAATATGTTGTTTTTGACGAAGCTGATTGTCTTTTCGGCATGGGTTTTGCCGAGCAGTTGCATAAGATTCTCACACAGCTGAGTGAGAATCGTCAAACCTTGCTTTTCAGCGCCACATTACCGAGTGCCCTTGCTGAGTTTGCGAAGGCTGGTTTACGAGACCCTCAGCTTGTGCGGCTTGATTTGGAAACCAAGATTAGCCCTGACTTGAAGCTTTCTTTTTTCACCTTACGGCAAGAAGAAAAACACGCAGCTTTGCTTTATTTGGTGAGAGAGCAAATTAGTTCAGATGAGCAGACATTAATATTTGTATCGACAAAACATCATGTGGAGTTTCTTAATATTTTGTTCAGAGAAGAGGGTATTGAGCCTTCTGTTTGTTATGGAGAAATGGATCAAGAAGCGCGCAAGATCAATATATCAAGGTTTAGGGCCAGGAAAACTATGTTTCTAATTGTCACAGATGTTGCAGCCAGGGGTATTGATATTCCGTTGCTTGATAATGTCATAAACTGGGACTTTCCACCAAAACCTAAAATGTTTGTGCATCGCGTGGGACGAGCTGCTAGGGCTGGTCGGAAGGGTACTGCGTTTTCTTTTTTGACCTCTGAGGATATGGCTTACGTTTTGGATCTTCACCTATTTCTCTCAAAACCAATTAGAGCGGCACCAACTGAAGAGGAGGTTTTGGAGGACATGGATGGTGTTCTGTCCAAGATTGATCAAGCGGATGCTAATGGAGAAACTGTTTATGGCCGTTTTCCACAGACGGTAATTGATCTTGTTTCAGATAGAGTCAGGGAAGTCATTGATTCTTCTGCAGAGCTGACTGCTTTGACCAAAACCTGTACGAATGCATTTCGTTTATATTCAAAGACAAAACCATTACCTTCAAAGGAATCCATTAGAAGATCAAAGGAATTACCCCGTGAAGGGTTGCATCCATTTTTTAAAAACCTTCTTGCTGGCGGAGAATTAATGGCATTGGCCTTTTCTGAGCGGTTGAAGAAATTTAGGTTAGGAGTATAGCATTTTGTCACTCTTCAATTTCCTGTTTTCTCTCTTTCTGAGATTTGGATATTCATGTTTTAATCTGATCTAATATGTGCTAGACCAAAGATGACCATACTTGAAGCTGAAGGTGAAGCTGCTAAATCTAAGCATTTAAAGGTTACTTTTCCACTTCCCTGCTTTACGATTATTGTTTGTAGTCATTTCAAGTTGAGAGTTCATTGTCTTGAATCTTAGCGTCACTTTTCAGACACCAGTTTTTCTTGTGCTTTGAAGTATCTATATCCTAAAGCTAGCTTCACTCTCAGATCTGGCTTTGTGCTTTTAAGTTGTTCTTCCTCATTCATATTGCTTAACCTCAAGTCCCCGAGCACAGTTTTTGAAAGCTTCCCTGTGAATATGCATGTCTTCCTCACTTATTGTTACTTATGGCTTTCCTGCAGGGTCCTTCTGGTGATTGGGTTGACGTGATGAAGAAAAAAAGAGCTGTTCATGAGCAGATAATTAATTTGGTCCATCAGCAGCGTTCGAACAATAATGTGGAAAAGGTGGATCTAGCGATGCTATGGTTTTGAAGTATTTTTGTTTGTTTGTTTTTCTTTTCTTTTCTTTTCTTCCAAGCGTAGCCTTTTCTATTGGAGAACCTCATGATGAATGAGGATAATTATTAGCTAATTTGAGTTTGACGTGTGATTTTGATTGCTATATGGTGGCCCCTACGGAATTTATTTTTTGAGCTATCTGAATATTTTGTATTTGCAGGAAGTCAAAAGTGAAATAATTCCTTCAAAAGCAAAGGATAAAAAAGGTTTTTCCCTTGTCCCTATGACATATCTTTCTTTCTCTGATATGTCTTTCCTGTTTACTTCTTTCTAGCAAGTCGTATTTATTACTTTTCCATGAATTAAGAAATTACCCTCTTAAGTAATTGCAGAAGAGCGTGAAAGCAAAATTGTGTTTTTCTTCTTCCCCATACGTCTTGAGGACTTGAAGTCTCATTGACTTATAAGTGTTTTCTTTTACTGCAATATTGATTTTCGAAAATTTTTTCCTTGATGTTAGAAGTTGGCTCTAAACGGAAGGCAAGAAGCTTCAAGGACGAGGAGTACTATATAAGTTCAGTTCCAACAAATCAGGTAGGTTATTAAGTTCCATATTGCTAATCTTTGTTCCGATATTTTTTTTTAATTTGCTTTCATTTTAAATCCCAATTGTATGTTATGTAAAAAAGTAGTATTCTCTTTTTAATTAAATTTCCTCTCCACTTGTTCTCGAAATCAAATGCCCGCCTGACTGTTTCATTCGTGTCCTTTATTATTCTCCAGCATACCGAAGCAGGACTCTCTGTAAGGTCTAACCAGGATTTTGGTTCAAATAGGTAATGTTTGATGTGCACTTTTTGATTGTCTTACTCTGTTGCATGTTTTTTTTCTTTTCTTTTCCTTTTATTATCTTTTACTAAAATAAAATTCTTCCATTCTTATTTGGTATATGGTTTGGAGTGAACTAACTTCCTTATCTTTTAGATTGGAGTCTGCTGTCTTAGATTTAGTTGCTGATGACACCGCGGGAATGCAGAGACAGAAATCTGTATATCACTGGGACAAGGTATTTTGAACATTTACTTTTTCATTTTCTTATTATCGTACTCTCTGAACTTTGCCTTTAACCTGATGGAACTGTTTGGTGGCAGAGAGGTAAAAAGTACGTCAAATTAAACAATGGCGAACGCGTTACTGCCAGTGGAAAGGTAATTCTTCATGTTCTATGCTTTAACCTTAATAAGTCGATTAAGGTGTTATTTAGACATTTACTGGTTTCAGGAGAAGCACATCTGTCAACTCATGTTGAGTTTCTCTTTGAACTATTTTTGTTCTTCCGAGTTCAGATTATCCTTCATAATTGAATTTTATGGTCTGGCATGCAAGAAGTAGTGCAACTTTTTGTTTCCACAGATTCTATTGGACGGTTGTTTGACATGTGTCAAATAGATTAAATTTTCTCAATTCGAAGTTGCAAAAGGTCTTAGTGTGGCTTATATCTTGAAATTTCCTGACTGTGAATCCTCCTTTCTAATTGTTTAGGTCAAGACGGAGAGCGGTGCAAAAGTAAAAGCGAACAAAACGGGGATATACAAGAAGTGGAAAGAACGTTCACACAATAAAATATCACTTAAAGGAAGTGGTGAAGGGAATGCTGACGGACCAATGGGTAATTTTCTGTTTGTAGGCTCATTTTCCCTGATATACTTAACTGAAAGCGTACACTCGATAGGGAACTTTTATTATCAAATGGGTTGGTTTACCTCGGTTAAGTATAATTTGTAAGTGAAGGTCTAGCATTGTTTTAGATTTCTAATTTTTCCATTCCCATTCGTAGTGTCAAAAGCCTGGACCGGATATAGATTATACATTATCGTAATTTAACTTATCATGCTAATATTTGCAGCGGATCGTCGTTTTGAAGGTAATAAGAGAAACTTTAAGGGGGGCAGGAAGCAGCATTTTGTGCCTAATGCTCATGTGCGCTCTGAAATCAAAGACATTGAGCAAGTTCGGAAGGAGAGGCAGAAAAAGGCAAACAAGCTTGCTCATATGAAGAACAACAAATCTTCAAAGGGTAAAAAATTTGGTAAAAATGGGAAAAGAGGGAAGCCGAGAAAGTAGTAGTACAGGGTTGTCACATGTTTGGTAGTTTTCTATGTTGTAAGTTCTTGCAGCAAATTAATTTTATAGCGGCACATGGAAAATTCTGATAGGGTCGACTGAGGATTGTCATTTTGCGTGGATAGACCGGCATAAACGAGCAATTTTCTTTCATTTATTTTTCTTCTACCTTCCAAGTTATTGGCAAATATACAAAATTAATATACAGACTCGTAGAGCCATTGTATGATATATGGCCAATTTTGTGTTTGTCCAGATGGTCAAACAAGTGTGCTCACCCTATGCTAAACTACATTACAGTTTTTAATTTTGCATATTTCAACTTGAAAATGGATAGGTGCATGGAAATTATCAAGCATGGGGTTCCAAGGCAGAAAGATTTGCAATTATCAATGGGATGTTTGTTTAAGGGTTCGTTCTTGATTTTGAACTATGATTTTTGATTTTTTACAGTATTTTTTTCTTATAAAAAATTTAAATTTTAAAAATCAGAATCATAAATCATGTTTTGACGTCTCACAAACAACCAGCTGAAAAACTTGGTTTTATTCTGTTTAACTGTACCTGCCCGTTTTAAGTATAGTTGATTACACTTTAAGCCAGGGGGGAAAAAGGACGCTGGCTTTTTCCTTGCAAATGTCAAAGCACTACGATCTGCGACCTCTTGATAAACATTAATTGTTGGAGCAAAATTTCGTCCAATACTTATCTAACATCTCTAGATAAATAATTTAAATTGAATAAGCAAATTATCTAAGAAAATTAGAAGAACACAAATAACTTGTGAAGGAAATAATAAAATGAAGACAATCACAAGGCAATTGTATTCAAAAAAATGAGTGTCCTTCTTTTCCTCTCAAATTGAGGAAATTTATAGTACATTAGGATTGAGTGAGTTTAATTCTCCCATTAATTCGAGAGTTTAGTCTCTCTTAATTGCAATAAGGCTCTTCACCTTTTTGTGAGTAAAAATTGATAAATAATCAATGAGAATTAACTTTCAACCATTCAATGTATTCAATTAGCGTCAGTTACTTCACTTGATAACATCACACGACTTTTGAACTTTCGGCTCCAGTGAACTTGGGCTCAGGAGAGCTTGAGCTCTGGCAAGCTTGGGCTCGGGAGAGCTTGGGCTCGGGAGAGCTTGGGCACGGGAGCGCTTGGACTCGGGAGAGCTTGGGCTTGAGAGAACTTGGACTCCGACGAGCCTTTGAATTTATTGCACAATTGCGGAAATGTCGCCCAACATCAATTAATCTGTTTGTTCCTTGTCGTTTGTCTCGTAGGAGTTTTGGTTGGGTGGAAAAAGTTTGCAAATAAAATCAACTCATTCCAAAGAAAAATAGAAAGACAAATAATTCATTTACACCGTTCTCAGGCAACAACAAAAACAAACAAACAAACAAAAAAGAAGCAAAAAATCATTTTTGTCATAACTGCTGCTTTTTTATATAATATTATATATTTTATCAATAGTTGACACAAAAAGGGTTCTATGGTGTAGTGGTTAGCACTCTGGACTTTGAATCCAGCGACCTGGGTTCGACTCCCGGTAGGACCTCTTGCCTCCTTTCATTTGTTTTTCACATAGAAATTCTTTTGTTTACGGGGTTGTTTGGTTGGGAGATTCGTACTTTTTTTCACAAAAAATACATGTAAATTGAAAATAATTCTAATCTCATGATTTTAATCCATGAATCAAATATCTCCTTATTTTTTTTGGAAAGTAAAATACTATACATTGTGATTGAAAAATAAGCTTGGACAAATATAGCTTATCAAAGATCTAATATCCCAATTACTAATAGCCATATAAACAGTCAGCACTGAAGATTATTTTGTTCTTTTTTAGGAAATTTATGTTTGTTCTCAGTGCATGTGCGATTAAAAAGTCATAAAGCTCCGGGATATAAAGATTAACAAAAAGAACTTTTGAAACTATTTATTTGAAAAAAAAAAAACAAGAACAAGAACAAAATTCCCGCACCTGGAAAACTTTAGACAAACCCTCCTCCAACGATCTGTAGCATCTCCCTTCTCCGCTCTCCACTCAAAGGACCGGCAACTCAGTAGTAGCTCGGTTTATTTTAAGAATTCTGATTTAATTTAGGATTATAATTCTTAATTCACTATAATATTTTTTTTAGTAAAAAATTTAAATCTTAAACATCAAAATATATCAACTTATAAACCATACTTTAGCAAGCCGTGTGAAGAAGAAGATGAAGAAGAAGTAAATAGAGGCCCAAGCCTCAGATCAAAAACAAAGGCCGAAGCCCAGTTATAGTGAAAAGGCCCAAGCTTATTCTTCTACTTCTTCCACTTTTTATTCTTCTTCTCCAATCTTCATATTCTTCTCCGAACGTAATCATCTTTTCCGATTTCACCAAATCAAATTGGCTCTTCC
>NW_010357868.1:696790-765040 GCF_000414095.1 Morus notabilis
GTCTGTTTCTTTTTATGGCCCTGAGGAAGAAACTTGGGGACAGTTTAATCTTCAGCTGGAGAAGCAAAAACGACAACAAATGGGGAGAGGCAGTGAAAATGTACTACTACAGCAGCAGCAGCAGCTCGAAGAAGATGGACATGAAGATGCTTCGGTCGATGTTACAGAAGAGAATTCAAAGGAGGGCAAACGATTTCCCAATCATGGCATTGATTCCTGTTGCCGAGGAAGTCCTTCGTTCCAGGAAAATCCTCTTCCATGGCGTCTCCACTCTCCTCAAATTCTTCCCCGTTTTGGCCTGCAAGTATGACCCTTTTCACCATCTTCTTGTTTTTGTGAGTTAATCTAATGGAATATCAATCATGTGTTATGTTGTTGGCGTTACTTAGATTGTTCTTGTTATTGTCAAAGTCCAATTCAAACTTTGGATTTTTAGTTGTTTTGTATTATATCATATCTGGTGACGAATTCACATATATAAATTATAAATTTATTGTGTGTGTGTGTGACAAAATGATGAATGGAAAAGTATATCTCTTTCACTTGTTGTTCTTCTTGGTAGTCTAAGTAGAATCACTGCACAGGCTTTATTTTTCCATCTTGAGCTTTTATCTTAATTTGGATGCTTCTATTGTTGGCATTCTTCAGTAGAACAGGTTATGTACCCAATGAAAAGGACCCAGTTTTAGGAATTTTGGTTTCATACTGTTGGTAAGAACTAGTTTCTAATAGATTTAGAGACTTGTAAAACGATGGCACAACTTTTCATTAATGAGAAGGATATGTATGTGCTATACATGAGAGTTTGAACCTAAAACTCATGCTAGTAAGCTAAATTGAATAATTATAAGATAAAAACAAACTATTTAAAATAAATAATCTTTTGTCATTATAATTTCCTCCACCTTGGCAAAGAGAACTAGTTTCTTCCTAGGAACATGTCTGCGAAGCCAAATGGAAAAATTACAAAGGACCGTTGCCGCTTGGGAGTGCTTTCAAAATACTTGTCTTTTGGGTGTTAAAATGGAAATGAGAAATTTTGAGGAATAGTACTGGTACCGATTTTGAATGTGTTCAGTTGTTCTTCTAGAGATTTTTTTTTTCCTTTTTTTGAATGACTTCTAGAGATTGTTTTGAGCGTAAGAAAAAGTGAGCCAATGGTACTTTTTAACTGAATTAATGTTTAGGGTTCAGATAAAATTTTAGGTTTATTCTTGTGAATCATTCCATTTTTCCATACACTTATTCCTGATCTTTATTTAAAGGCAACTTCTACGTCTAATTTTTGATAGAATATGATACGATACAAAGGCTGGAATATTTAAGGGATTGGTAATCGGAGTGTATACTTTCATAATTCCATAGCATAGAAGGTTAATTTTCCAATGCCATATGCGGAGGTGTTGTTTTGTTTCTGTAGATTTGATCTAAGTTTGCTGCTTCTTGTTCTGATTTCATCAAGTGAATGCTTGGCAGGTTCTGTCCTGAAGTGTACATTGGCGAGGAGGGCCACTTAATTCAAACTTGCCATGGCTATAGACGTAGGTCCAAAAATAAAGTACATCAATGGATCGTTGGTGGTTTGAATGATATACTAGTTCCTGTGGTGGCATTTCACCTACAAGACATGTTCCAGGATGTCATTAAACACCACGAGAGGTTTGACCTGGAACGTGTTTCTGCAGTTGTGGAGCTCTGCTGGCAAGCAGGTGCTGCTCCAAGTGATGAAGACTTGTACCCCACCACCACCATTGCCACCATTACCACAAACTTGGATGGTAACTCAGTTGCTTCTGATAGAATCGAGTCTCTTTCACCTCAAGAACTGCAATCGGTAGCCAAAACCACATTGGACGCGTGGGAGACGCTCAGAAGTGGCGTGCAGAGGTTGCTGCTGGCTTATCCAGCTAAAGTCTGCAAATATTGTTCTGAAGTTCATGTTGGTCCTTCCGGACACTTGGCTAGGAACTGCGGTATGTTCAAGTTTGAGAGTTGGAGAGGAACCCACTTTTGGGAGAAAGCAAAGGTGGATGATTTGGTGCCTCGGAAGATTGTGTGGCGACGCAGGCCTCATGATCCTCCCGTGCTTTTGGAAAAAGGGAGGGACTTCTATGGACACGCCCCGGCCCTAGTGGATCTGTGCACAAAGGCTGGTATAGTTGCCCCTGTAAAGTACAATTGTATGATGAAGATTCAAGGCTTATCTACACCTGCAAAATTGAACTTTTGAAGGCATATTTATAGGTGGTTAAGCTAAACTTGTTTCAAAGAAGTTGATTTAATAGAGAGATGAGAGTTACTTATACCTGATTCATTTGGTTCAAATTTTGTAATTAATATCTTAACCATAGTTTGTATTGCGCTTCGCATGAATCCTTAAGGGGGCGTTTGGTAGAGAGATTCGTTCCCTGATTCGAATCATGATTCGTGGTTCGCTACAGTATTTTCTCTCACAAAAAATACACGTAAATAAAAAATGGTTCAAATCACATGATTTGAATTCTCCAACCAAACGAACCCTAAGAGTCAATAAGAAGGATATTTTGGTTGACGTCTCTTGTACACACTATATTGTGGGGTCCTCACACGTGGAGCCTTTAGGCAAGCAACACGTGGCAAAGAGAGGGGCTTTCCCTCAAAACGGTTCCTACTTGTATCATTTTATGTTTACTATATTGAAATTCTCCAGAAATTTGTTTTTGATATTATATAACATCTCAACATGAATCAGAGTATACAATACGACGATGCGTTTTTGGCAAAGAATTTTGTTTTGTGCGTTTTGGGTAGGGCCAGCGAGTACTGCTTTCCTTAGGCTTGCCTTATCAAGAAGCCCACTAAAACGTGAGCGGGTCCCAATATCAGAACCCAACTAGAGCGACATTTCATGCCCAAAGCCCAAAGAACGGGCCCAGATGGAGCCCACCACGAAGCGGGGCCTGATAAATCCAGCCCACCGACAGCTCTGGAACATTGAAAAGCAATCCAAAACTTTCATGGAAAAAGGGAAAAAAAAAAAAAAAAAAAAGTTAAGTGAGATGATTAGTTCCTCAATTGTCTAGACAGTTTGATCTCTAATTTTTAATTTGAATAATTATATTTTTAATTTGATTATAGTCTCCGACAAATTTAAAGCTTATTGTTTGGTTCCTACATTTTTTAATCAATTAATCTTTGAGTTCATTTTTTTTGCACCATTTTGGTATGCAAGTAAAAAATTAACGGTAAAAACTCAAAATTTAATAGAAATAATCATGTGTTGGCCTCTTATTGCATAATAAATTGAAATTTTACTTAAAAAAAAAAGACATTCACACGAGGTTCAAAATGTCGAAAACCTTTTGTACTTCCATAAAATTTCAAGTTGTCACGTGATGTAATTATTTCTGTTAATTTTAAAAATTCTCAACTGATGTTACGCTTAAGAAGCAAAACTATAATAAAATAAAATAAAATAAAATAACGGAAAATGTTAAAGCATCCAACTACGAGAAAACTGAAATTTAAAATAGTAATAGGAAAGTTGACAAGTTGTGGACTTATTTGAAATTAGTGCATATCTCTTGAGTTTATCAAACCACATTAAATTTGTATGTTATGTTCCCCTTTTATTTTATTTTATTTGTTTAATTGTTTAATTTTTAATGTCAAAAACATTAATTAAAAAGAAAAAGAAAAGGAAAAGGAAAAAGAAAAAAATAAATAAATAAAGGTAGTTAGGAGGGAAGGAAGAATGATAAGGAGCACTAAAGCGACAGTTAAAATAGTGGAAAAAAGCTCCCGCGGAAAGGTGGTTTGAAGGGGCATTTGCATAAGAAGTATTAGTATTAGTGTATTTGTTTATTTTGGTTTCATAACTGGAAAGTCCTTCTCTGCTCGTGGGGCTCCTCAATGCCCTTCTCACTCTTCTTTTCCTTTTCTTTTCTGAGCCTTTTCACATGATTCTGTGTCTGCTTTGAAAGTGATCCTCAGAAGAAGAAATTAATTAGAAGAAGAAGAAGCCAAGCAATAATGGTGAAGGAAACCGAGTACTACGATGTCCTCGGTGTCGCTTCATCGGCTTCCGAGGACGAAATCCGCAAGGCTTACTATCTCAAGGTTTCTTCTTTCTTTCTTTCTTTCTTTCTTTTTTGTGTTTGTGATGTCAAAGTTTTTTGCTTGCTAGTTGTCGTCATAACTAACAAATCTCAGGTTCTTTTTATTTAAGTTCAGCTAGTGTGACATAAAATCATTATTGATTTTCTATTTTGTCTGTATATCTTTTGATGGTTATGATGTTTTGAGGAATTTAGTGAATTTGGATTTTTGTTAAATCTAGATATTATATATATATATATATATATATATCCTGCGTTTCATGATTTAGAGATCTAATTGTTTCATGCCAATTTTTGCTCACAAGTTGTTCCACTGGATTTTTCTTTCTATTAATTTCCGGACTATTTCTTATGATATGATTGAAAATAATGATAGCAATGAAAATAACAAGATGAGATGGTATTTATGGAAAATAGGCAAGGCAAGTTCATCCGGATAAAAATCCCAACGATCCTCAGGCTGCTGAAAGATTTCAGGCAAGTCTCTTTACTTGCTCAACTTTTTCATTCTTGTTATCTTTTCTTCCCTTTTTTTCGTCCTAAAAACAAAAGGGAATTATTTGCACAAAAAGTGGGGTTCATCTTAGATTCCCTGAATCCATGTATAATATTTTGTCACTTACAGCCTTAATTAGATCAAATCAGATCAGTTCATATATAAATCTTTCTTTTTTGTCATTTTTCAGTATAGTATTTTCTCATTATATCAAGTTTTCCTTGCTAATTTTCTCTTGAAATTGTTCTTAATATTGGTAGGTACTGGGTGAAGCGTATCAAGTTTTGAGTGATCCTGTTCAAAGAGATGCATATGATCGAAATGGAAAGTATAGCATATCCAGGTAAATTTTTCTTTTTCTTTTTCTTTTTATATGCCATGCCTTCATATAGATTATAGTCCTGTTATGATAATATCTTTTCCGTTAGTAAAAATAAGAAATAAGAAATATAAATAAATTGTAATTTAAAGTGAGAATAAAATCTGAATTATGTTTGGATAGAGTGTTGTAAACATATTAAAAGCATTAGAGAGTGCAACAACATGAGTTTGAACTTAAAGACGTATCTTTGTGCTTTGAAAGAGAATTGGTAAACTAACACGTATCCTTGTGTTTTGTTTCGAAGGGAAAGTATGCTCGATCCCACAGCGGTGTTTGCGCTTCTCTTCGGAAGCGAATTGTTTGAGGACTACATAGGACATCTGGCTGTAGCATCAATGGCATCTTCTGAACTAGTTGGAGAGAATGAAAACCCTGAGAAACTACATGATAAGTTGAAGGCAAGTATGTTCTAATATATGGTAGATCAATCTGTTTATTGGTTTACTTTCAAAGTTATTCGCCTAATTTTTTGAGAAAGCATATATAGGCAGTTCAAAGAGAGAGAGAAGAAAAGCTAGCAAGGTCATTGAGAGATTTTCTGTATCAGTATGTACGAGGCGACAAAGAAGGGTTCATAAAACGCGCTGAATCCGAAGCCAGACGACTCTCGGATGCAGGTTTCATTATGCTTTCTTTAGCCTGCTATGTGTTTTAAAGATTGTTCAAGTGATCATTTATAAAATTCAAAAAACAAAAATGTTATATGATCATTGGTGCTATGAAGATATAATAGAAGATTCTAAAGACTGTTATGTAAAAACATTTTTTCTTTCAAATATTAGCAGAATGATAAGTTGACAATTCATTGCAATATCTCTCAACTTGATTGATTGTAAAATCTGGTGTTTTCTATATTTCCTTACCGAACTATTACTATTAGGATTTTCAAGTTAGTCCAAATGTTACCGAGACTTTTTCTACTTGTCCAAACATGAAAAATTAAGCATATATAGTTGTAATATATGCTTGTATCTTAGTTATTTTTAGTGCTTTTGAACTCTTTAGTTGCAAATCAGATCTTAATACTTGGTTAGCATCAAACTTTAGTCTGTTTGCTATATTATGATAATGCTTTGAAACACGTACAGCTTTTGGAGTTGAAATGTTACACTCCATTGGCTACATATACTCGAGACAAGCAGCACAAGAGCTAGGAAAGAAAGCCATATATTTGGGAGTGCCGTTCTTGGCCGAATGGGTTCGCAACAAAGGACACTTTTGGAAGTCCCAGTTAACTGCTGCAAAAGGTGTATATTAATATAAAAGCTATTGTATTAAGCACTAAACTATAAGTATTTGTAAATGATCGATCATTTATAGCATTTGTATTATGTTGTTAATTCACGCTAAGAAAACTTTGTGCCTTCAGTTTTGTCGCCTAATTTTGTTGTGTTAAATAAAAACCTAGGTGCTTTTCAGCTATTGCAACTTCAAGAGGATATACGACGACAGTTTAAGGTGGACGGAAGTGTCCCTGAAAACGATGTGGAATCCCACATACGCCAAAACAAAGACACATTGATGAGCTCCTTGTGGAAGTTGAATGTTGTGGATATTGAAGTAACTCTTTTACATGTTTGCCAATTGGTGAGAAGTTTTCTTTTTCGTTGTCTCGAATTCGATAAGCAAGGATTCAATTCCGCGAGTTTAAAAGTATAATTATTGTTTTGTCTCCTATTATTGACCTTCGCAACTTTTAGATCTTTATAATGCGCACGATAGAAGGCGATTTCGTTTGAAACAAATAACGCATTGTTTTATATGTTCTTCAGGTGCTTCATGAAAACAATATTAAAAAGGAGGAACTTAAAGCTCGTGCTCTTGCTCTGAAAATTCTAGGCAAGATATTTCAGGTCAAATACTTTCCAAAAGGAAAACGAGATTTTGTAGATTCTAACGAATGAAAAACTTATGGAGGTACTTAACTGATAAACTTTTATGCATTCAGGATGAAAAGCTAGCAAGAAATGGTGGAACATCAAGAAGGAAGAATGCCGCTGAGATAGACGACGACGAAAGCAGTTCCGATAGCGATGATGATTCAACGAGGCCACTTTCGTACCGAACCCCTTTTCTAACTCAGGCAAGCTATCATCTTTCGAAGAACTACATGGACTAATTCTATGAGCAAGTTATAACATTTTCGTTTTCCCCATTTATGCCAGGGTCTTGGAAGACTGTTCAGATGCCTGTGCAACCCAGCATTTGATGTGGATGATGAAGAGATTGTGTACAAAAGCAAATGAAATATACAAGGGCACTACTCTAACGTTGTACATGTATGGAAATGGCAACACAACTTGTATTAGTAATGGACCTAGTCATGCTCAAACGATGGGAGTGTAAATGAAAAAACCAACATAAGAGAAGGGTCTCTAGTGCATTAATTGCAAGTCTCTATCGTTTTTTTTTTTTTTTTTTTTTTTTTTTTTTTTTTTTTTTTTCTCATAATCAAGCTCCTAAATTTGTGTTTGTTTTTATGTGTATTTGTTTTGGGAAACACATAATTTCCATCTTAATTCCATGGCATATCTCTGCTATCCAATTTGTCCAAGTGCCTTGTCGTCGTTGACCTTTTGACAACCAACATTGTTACCTTTACTAGAAATGAAATTCTTTTCAATTTATGCATGTTTTTAACATCATTTTACATGGGATAAATATGTTTAGAACAACCAAGTTTCCCATTTCATAAATGAAATGATGGCAAAAGTTCAAGTTCAAGTTGGAAGCTATTTCTCATTGTCTGCAGGTTCTGAAAAACACTTGCAGCTAGTGTTGGACATATAAACACAACCCTATGTACATCGGAAAAGGATTTCGTTTCCCCATATTAACATAAGCTCCAGCTCAATGAGCGGAAGGAGGCAGAACACTTGGTGTGCGGTGTGCTTGGACAGCACAGGCACAGTGCACCGATGTCAAGTTCAGGCAGCCGCTAATGATGAGAGAATGCCTGCCGGAGCAAGTATGAAGCGAGGGAAACGTGTCACACACCGCTTGCACAGCAGACGGGGTGAGCGCGGTGCACTGGCTTATGTTGAGAGTCCTAAGCCCGTCTTCATCGTTCCTGGCTTTGACAGATTCCCACATTGCAGGCTTGTTTCTCACTCGACTGTGGGCCAGCGAATACATCGCCCTGTCGGTGATGTTCTGACAGTAGTACAGGCCGAGGGATCTCAGGTGAGCACACCTATTTGCCAAAGCAATCACACTATCATCTGCAATACAAGAATTCAGAGGTCAAAGAGCGTTCACCACCAAAATGCACAACGAAAATGGAGCATTCTACAGTAGGGCCAAAAAAAGGCATGAGGTCTTCATCATAGTCTAAGGAGTTGTTTGGAAGCTATACCCAAACCCAAATCATGATTCTACTACAGTGCTTTTTATCTCACAAAGAGTTTGAATTCCAAAATTTCTTCTTTCACAAAATTCCCGCCAATGAACCTAAATCATGATTTGAGTATACCTTCCAAAACCGGCCTTAATAGATTTGGATACTGGATTATGATTCTAATCTAACATTAAGAAATGCGGATATCCTACCACAAAAGTTACGTAGGAAAATATTGGATAGCACTTATTGAAATAAGGGCGGGGCAAAATGCATCTAACGCAAAAATACCTGTTATGAGAACACATCCACACAAGTCAAGGGTTCTGAGATCAGGGCATCCATATGCCAAACACATAACTCCAGCATCACTCACATTTTCACACCATCCAAGGTTTAAAGACTGCAACTGATTGCAGTAACGCCCGATCGCCTGCACATTGTTTCACGATTAGTTCAGAAATATCCCGGATAAAACACGGAAAAGAAAAATCAACTAAAAACTTATTCATACCTGCAATGCCCTGTCTGATGCAGGTTTGACACATCCACAAAGGTTCAAGACTTTCAACTTTCTGCAAAAACTAGCCAGGTATTCAAGAGCAGTGTCACTGAAAGCAGAACAGCCACTTATGTTGAGATGGGTAAGGTTTTGGCAACCATGAGCTAAGGCATATAAAGAGTTGTCACTGAGCTTGAAGCTTTTGCTGAGGTCCAGGATCTGGAGATCATGGCAGAAATTTGCTATGGTCTCAACAGCATTATCCTCGAGTTGCGGTTTGTCCTGGCGCAGAATCAGAGTTTGTAGTTTTGTGAAGTTAGAAGCAAGTGACAGGACCAAGTTGTTCATATTCTTGGTACACCTGAAAAAAGGGAGAAATCAAATGAGCCATATTCAGAAATTCAATTGGTGAAGCACAATCAGTAAGTAAAAATAATAAAAATAAAAGAACTCAGACTACCCATACATATCTCCCCTAAGCAAAATTTTAGGACTTCGATAAAATTTTTTGCCAATCTAGAGGTTTCAAATTAACTTGCGCAACTTAAAAAGCCTTTTCCTTTTTTTCCCTTCCATTGAAAGCCTGTGAAATGAACCAGCTAGTGATGATTTAGCCACGCCTTCAGGAATTTAATTGTTGAACCACAAACAGTTTTTTTTTTTTTTTTAATCTCAAAAAAGTCCCTCTCTTTATTTATAATTTCAACACTACTATAATCTTCTTCCCAATACAGAGGCTGCAAAAACTAAACTTGCGCAACTTAAAATTCTCCCCTTCCCAACCATGGAAAGAAAGCACATGAAGAATCCTCTAAAACATATATAATCTCAACAAACTCTCAAGACTTAAATTGTACACAACTTAAAAATCCTAAAACAGAAAAGACAGAGAGAGAGAGAGAGAGAGAGAGAGAGAGAGAGAGAGATAATATACCATGAGAGAGAGAGACGAGTGAGACCAAGGCAAATAGCATCTCTCCAGCCACGGCAGACCCCAGAAGCCATGATGACCGTCTGATCATCAACACGAGAAACAATCTGCAACAAAAGCTCCATGGGAATATCCTTCCAATCAGTGATAACCCCAGCTTTCACTTTCACTTTCCCACCACTACAAGGATTTCCCACCATCATAAGCTTCTCAAAACTCGTGTTCAAGTCCTCAGCCACCTGCTTTTGGTTTTCGTTTTCGTTTTGGTTTTCTTTTCCCACCATTTTTCTGACCCTTCCTCGGATCAACCAAACCAAAAATAGGCCAAAAAGCTCACCGCTTTAATGGAAATTCGTGCAGCAACAATTCACAGATGGTTCCTCGTTTCTGCCACCCAAAACAACAAAAGAAGTTTAGAGAGGAATTGGATAAGCATAAAAGTCATAGCAAATTCCAATACCTTGAAAAACGAGGTCAACAAAAGATAGAAGAGTGTAAAAAACGACAAGAATTAAAAGGAAATATCAGAACACAACCAAAACCCAAGTGGCAACTTCATAAGAACTTTTCAGAGATTGCAACAGATAGAAAGTGTGATTGACCAATCCCAATCAAAACCAATTTCCGAAGTTTTATTTACACACAAAAATATCCCGAAAAACCTTTTGATTACTCTAAAAAATTATTACTACACACAAAAATATCCCGAAAAACCTTTTGATTACTCTAAAAAATTATTACTACACACAAAAATATCCCGAAAAACCTTTTGATTACTCTAAAAAATTATTACTACACACAAAAATATCCCGAAAAACCTTTTGATTACTCTAAAAAATTATTACTTTAAAACCATACAAATTGAATTAAGTATATATTATGCACGTACACTCTTTTGATCACTCTCAAAAACACATTACTTTAAATCATATATTAGCTCTTTTCCCTTTGCTCTGTTTCTCATAAAAATGAGGGGAAAAAGGCTAATTAAATAAGAACATTTAACAAGGAAAAAGATTTATTTTTTCTTTTAAAAAGATACAATTTCAACAAAAATGAAGTTAGCTCTACAAAAGCGCACAAAGTTTTCGAATTTGAGAAACAGAACACAGCAGTAATCGATGATCATCAGAAAATTAAAATTTTTTTAAAAAAAGAATTAAGCAAAAGTGATCAGATAATTACCTGGGTTTAGCTCTGAAAAGAGTTTTCTTGGTTCATTAATTGTGCTTTTTGAAGACAAAGCAGAAGAGAGAGGAAAAAACTAGAACTCGAGTATTTGTTTTGGAGTATTGGAGAGAGAAAGAGAGGAGAAATAGAAATAAAATATAAATATACAAAAAGAAAAAGAAAAAAGGAGGGAGAAACGTACAGCAGAGGGAATTAGCGACGCGTATTACGCCACGTGTCAGTTGATGATGAACTCTTATGTGATGTGATTAGTGGGACCCTCCGGAAAGTGGTGGCCACGTAAAGTAGTATGATTTGATTACTTGATCAAGATTCAAGACCTTTATCTCTTTTGGTCAAGCACTCGGCACTTTTTTTTTTTTTTATTTTTTAGGGCACATCACAAGAAAATTAATAGAGAGAATTCTTTTTTTTTTTTTTTAAAGAAAAGGTACGAAAATAAAAAATTCAATTTTTGAAGGAAGAAAAAATTCCGATTATTGGAATATGTCAATAGATAATTTTCAGATAGACAAATTAGTTTTATAGTTTAGTTTAAAGCAATTTGGAATTAGAGAAATTAATTTGTACAAGTAATAGAAGAGTAGGAGGTTCCATTTTTTTGTTTAAACACGAAACCGCACTTTAAAGCAATTCCGTTCAATATTCGAGAACCATTTCTTTTTAATTACAAAATTCTCTATGGAGTCTTTACGATACTTTACGATAGAATAAGATATTTTACTATCAATATCAATAGAGATTGTGTTTTTATTTTTAATTAACTTTTTAATAATTATATTTACAGTAGTAGTAATTATGTGACGTGTTATAAATTTTTAATATAAATTGATACTGATTTAATTATAAAAAAACTAATCTAATAGTTAAAATAACTGTTTCTATTGATAGAACACAATAACTTACTTCACTTAAATTTCTAATCGCGTGCTTAAAATTTGAGATTAGATACTCTGTAAATTTTATAGTTTTTGTTTGGATAAGAATTTTAAATGGTCAAATCTACGTGTAAATTTTATTTACCATTTTTATATTCTTGTGATTTTAGTTATATTTATTGTTTAAAAATTTCATTTGAAGACACCGCTCATATTTAAAATTTGAAATTTCATCTTAAGACACCTCTCACATATACAATTTGATCAAATCTTGCATAACTGTATTAAGGATAAAATTTATACGGAATTATTAATAGAAGAGTAAATATTTTATTTTCAAGAATTTAACATTTAATTTCACCTAAATCCTAAGGAAAATGTAAGATTTACTTTCGCATATTTAACGATATAGCACCTATTGAGGGATAAGAAAACTGTTTTTTTTTTTTTTTTTAAATTTTAAATTCACCTATTTCTATACAAAGTCTTTTTCCAGGAAAAAGAAAACTATTAGAGGGATAAGCTATATTTGTCACATTAGTATGTGCCATCTATTTGTTAATATTAAACCTTTACGCATTCCACCCCTTTTTCTCTTATTTAAATTAAATTCACAAAATCGAAAATATACACACACACACACATGCACTTGGCAACTCTTGAAGAGAATTTGCCTTCTTATGATTTTTTTTTTAAAAAAAAAGAAGAAATTAAAAGAGGACGAATTATTCTCATTTTTATGGCCCCGTTCATTTAGCTGATTCGAGTTTTTAATTCGAGTTGAGATGTAATTTTATGTGAGAGCTTTTTACTGTAACAAAAAAGTTAGATGTGGTTATTTATGAGAGTTTTTCACTGTAGCAAAACTCGAATTATAAACTCAAATCAGCAAAATGAACGCCTTAATAGCCTTTCTATTCTATGGTCAACAGTGTTTCAACCGTGTGGTAAAAGTCATGTAAGCAGCCAATTGTTATTTGTCTATTATGTGATGAAATTGGCTGCCCCATATGTTGATTATATACTAATGAGACAAATAATAATAGTAATAATAATAATAATAATAATAATAATAATAATAATAGTAATAATAATTCCACCTAATAAAAAATGAATAAGAATAATGTATAATCGATGGCGATGGAGATGGAGATGTTTTCTTTTGTTTGCTTCCCCCCCTTTTTTTTTTCCCCTAAAATGGTCTTTGTGAGAGATATTAGCTGTGAACTAATTTTTTTTTTCTTTTTTAAACTAAACTATTTACAAAGCAGGCTATTTATTGGCTTGCGTAGGATCAGAAGCAAAGGTTTTGGTGACTTTTCTAACACATGGAATTATCATGATGTTCCCAAAAAGATAAGTTTCTGGAGCAATTCCATTTTCTCACGCATACATTCCATTGCCATTCTTGTTCTTATCGAAGCGAAATCTAAACAAATTAGTATTGGATTTTTAACGCACTTATCTCCCGAACTTTTCTCGAAGATTAACAAGTTTTTAAAATCTTAATTTTGATTGATAATGGTATTTAAAATTTTGGCAAAAAATCTTGATCACGTGCTTGAAATTAGTGGTTTCTTTACCCTTATCCCCATGCCAAAAGAGGAATTTAGTACTCTAGAGATTGCATAAGCCCTTTTCTGGCATAGCAACCGAAATGAAAATTGTGACAAATGACATATTAAAAGGTGAGACTTTTTTCGGTAGGTAAGCTTATCTACTATAGTGTCAGTTTTTAATTGTTATATATTGTCAAAATCACATTAAATTAAAAAATAAAATGAAAAAATAGTTTTTTAATACATATTTAACAGTTAAATAGTAGAAAAATATGATAATTCATTTTTTCCGATTCTATAAAAAAAAAAAACCCCTGAAAGATAAGTGCTTACTGCTTGAAGAAAGATACATATATAGCTATATAATTCCTTCTCTATTGCATTCGGCTGGGGTTCATGCATGCTAAAAAGTACATAATTTTATAGCTCTTAATCTCTTTATTCTCTATTTTCTATTAACTTAAAAAGAACTTCCTAAATAACAGCACTAGCTCCTAGCTGTCCCATCACATGGCTACGTTTACAAGTAGCGAAATGATCAAAGTAGCAATTCAACAAAGCAAATTGTTTGTTAGAGAGAGCAAAAAAGGATATGAAGAGATGATCTTATAAGCAACAGCTTGCTTGTAAGGGCAAAAAGGGAAACAAAAAAATTATGTAAGCAAAGTAACAACTTTTATATAGTTTGATAATATTTTGTGGCTGAAAAAGCTCACAGATTGCGACTAAAAACAAGATGGTCAAAAAAGTATTAAAAACGACAAAACGATCGAATTGGTGAGGGAAAATCTATTTCTACAATTTGGTTTTTAGTGTTCGATATATTAGAGAAAGGAAATCAAAGTCAACAACAGTAGATAGGCAAAGCATTGATCCAAATATATATATATATATATATATATATATATATATACACACACAGAGAGACAGACATATATATCAAATGCCATCAATTCAGCTTCCAAAATGCATAAGTAAGTGGGTAACATAGTGGGACTCTTATAGGCTTAGAGAATTATGGTTAGTGGATGCCTCACGTCTTTGTTTGAACTCTATTATGTTCCTTTTGCCTTTTGAGTTCATGCATGCACTTCTCCTCTTTTTTTTTTTTTTTTTTTTTTTTTTTTTTTTTTTTTTTTTGGCCTTTGGTGATTAAATAAAAAATAAAAAAATAGAAAGTGAGTACTCACATAAAAAAAAAAAACAAAAAACAACAACAATAACAAGCGTCTCCATTATATGAGGTATATATGAACTCTCACGAAGTATATTGTCTATTTATCTTTCTCACTATAATTAGATTGTCAAATATTTTATCTAGGAAAACAAACTGAATGATCGGCATATTTTCTTATACCACTTTCTTTTTTCTTTTTGATAATTATCTCTTTTATCCCCTTAGAAAAAATACTCAAATTTTAGTTTTCTTCTGCCTCAAAAGGAACATTACAGTCTTGAATCCTCCATTGATTTGAAATATTCAGATCATGTTGGCGAATTTGGCACTGGTTCTCGTCCCGATACATTATTATGTTTGAGCTGTATAATAAGTCTTTTTGCATGATTGATATGTATGGATGAGAAAGGATGTTAATTAATTTGGTGAACTTTAGTTGGAGCAACAATTGGGTGTAGCTTGTATAATAATGCACCTTTTAAGGGGTCTATTTAGAATAGGTGCGCGTATAATTACATACAAGAATAATAACTTGTCGGTTGCGGATTGTCTTTTCCTTTGTTATCCCTTGCGTACAGAGTTTGTTTGCTTATGATTTATGACCATTTAATTAGTGATAAACCAATTAAATAAACAATCGAACAAATAATGTTTCTGTAAAATTTATATGTCACATTCATGTTCTTATCGTGCTATGATTTTGCACTTTCTAAACTTTTAAAACCAAAGTATTTTTTGACGATTTTAAATCGTTCCGTGTTTCTTAAAATCTGTTGTATCTTTTAATAATCTTCGCGTTAATTTTTATCATTGAAGCCTTTGAGAACACTGTTTGGGCATTTTCTACGTGTTTTAATGTTTAATAACAATGGTTTTTGTCTCATTAGATTTGTTTCTTTGCACTGTTTTATATGACGTTGATTGGAGCTTTCCACCAATAATAAAGAATTTGTTGTTTGTGTACGTATTTGAACGTTCGATTTCAAATCTTGATATATGTTTCTGTCATTTTAGCCTTTTTATTCAAATTTATTAGTGGGTCGGTTGTTTATCATAGTCATGTTTTCTTATAGTACGACGCAATATATACATGTTTGTAGTGCTTTGTAGTATATTTTTCTTTTATAAAAAAAAAAAAAATTAACCGATGCAATTTTTGCTTTCCGTTTTTTTTTTTTTTTTTGGAAAGAGTAGAAAATAAGCCAATATAAAAAGCTTAAAGAAGTATATAGGCCAACTTAAGTTATGGTTCATAATCAGATAAGTTATTGACAAATTTGTCAAGTTATAGTTCATAGCCAGATAAGTTATGGACAAAAACTGTGATTTATAGACAATAACTTGTCAAGTTATGGTTCATAACTAGACAAGTTATAGACAAAAATAGTAATTTAGCTTATTTATTAACTTATGTAAACTAGTAACCTATTAATTTTAATTCATCTCAAGTCTTGACCTATTTTCCACTTTCTCTCATTTTTGGGGCTCAAATTCAGTTGAGTGGGTTTTAGAATTGGATTACGATTGCGTGTGGCCCAAATTCACTTGGCCCGGCAACGTAGTTTTCTGTTCCTAGTTGACTTGCTCAAAACAATTTTGAACCATTCCTGTTTTCCCTTTTTTTTTTTTTTAAGCTGTTTCCATATATACAGATCATGGATATAATTTTACTTGTAGCACTATAATAACAGAATAGTCATATGAGTTAAAATATAAAAGATAGATCTCATAGTAATCCTAAGTGACAATTTTTATATGGCGTCTTATCTATTAATAGGGGGAGAGTATAATAATAGGGAGAATATTTCTCCATGGTTGTATTAATAGGGAGAGTATTATAATATTTCTCCGTACATATATACGAGTGTGATAAATCGGATTGTGTGCAAATATATGATATACGAGAAAACAGAATGCAAATCTCCTGCCCATTTTCCGGTCTTGCTTTTTGTCTGGTGAATCAATTTTTGACACAAAATTGAAATTAAGTAGAGCTTTCGCATTCAAGACAAGAACAAAATGATTGGATTCACAAAAAAACGATTGACAAGAAAAATGGACAAAGGATTTGCATTCAAGCAAAAACACCATTTTTCTTTTTTCTACTTGTTTTTTTTTTTTTTGTTAAAGGGAAAATGCAGAGAATAGTATTTGTCATACCCTCTTCTTTGAAGTAAATAGTGGGGTTTTTTTTTAAATGATGATGGATTGTAGAATATTTCAATTTTCAAAAAGAATTAAAATTTTCTATTAGAATTTTATCTCTTTTTTAGGATTCATTTCCTTTCTTCTTCCTAAACCCTTCTCTCTCCTCTCTCTCTCTTTCCCAACCGTTAGACGTTAGACGCAGACATGCCACATTCAGTTTAGTTATTCGAGTTGAGATATGACTTCATGTGAGAGTTTTTAACTGTATCAGAAAAAGTTAGATGTGACTTTTTGTGAGAACTTTTAACTGTAGCAAAACTAGAATTAAAAACTCAAAACGGTGAAATGAATGCGACCTCTTTCTCTTGTCGTGATCTCTAGCACCGGCGGAGCCGCACGATTTCAATGGCGATGGCTTCAGCGCTCTCTTTCAAACTAGATCTAGCGAGGTTCCATCGTGATTCTAGTCTGAAGCCCAATTCTGATCTTCGTTGACACTCTCTTCTTCTCGCGCATTCGGACATTAGGAAATCGCAAGGGATGCTTCACGACGGGGAATTAAAGAAATGTCACGATTTGAGTTCTACTAAGGGCGACCACCTTCTTCTCGCGTCAGCAGGCGGCGGCAACGATGTTTGGCGTTCGTAGATCTGGGAATGCTCTCTCTCTCTCTCTCTCTCTCTATTTCTCTTCTTGTTTTGTTGTTTTTGTAGGTTGGTTCTGCCGAAAATGGTGTTGCCGTGAAGGATACCGTGAGCGTGGCCGTGATGTTGTGGGTGGTGGCTGCCGGTGTGGACTGATGGATGATTTTGTTTTATTAGAGTTTGGTTTAGAACTAGGGTTATCTGAATTGGGGTGTTGGCATTGAATTTGAGTTTGTAATTAATTTGTGCAGTTGTTTGTTTGTTTACTGAGTTTGTGATTCATTCTCGTTTGTTTTTGGATTTGTTTGAGTCTGTGATTTTTGTAGACCTAATTGGGATTTGTTTACTGAGTTTGTGATTTTTTAGATCTGATTTTTTATTTTTCACATTCATGTGTTTATGATTTTTTAGAAAGTTTTATTCCACATTTACCGGTCACTCACTCCTATCACCGGTTACTGAACCTTTCTAGTAAATATGGTATTTATCGGTAAATACAAATTTATCAGTCAATACGGATTTTTAGATAAATATGATTTTTTAAAAAGTAATACAATATTTACCGATAAATATCATATTGACCAGTAATTACAGTGTTTAAAGGTTGTCGGAGGTGATGGCCAGATTTTCGGATAAAATAGTTGTTACGAGTAAATGCGATATTTACTGGTAAGTACAGTAATTATCAGTTGCCGGCATCGATGTCTGAAGTTTTATATGAATATGGTGTCTAAAAGTAAATACAATATTTATTGGTAAATATTATATTTACCAGTAAATATAGTGTTTAATGGTCACCAGAGTCGACGATCAAATTTTGAATAAATATGTTATTTATTAGTACATATGGTATTTAATGTTAAATACAGTACGGAGCTGGTCGTCGGATTTTCGTATAAAATATTTATCGGTCGCTGGTACTGACGTCTGAATTTTTGAATAATTATAGTATTTACGAGTAAATACGATATTTAATAGTAAATATTTTATAAGCTACAAGTTTGCATCTGGTAAATATTGTAATACCTTTAAATACTTTAATAACTATAATTTTGAATATAGTAAATATTGTATTTATATGTAAATACTTTAGTAGTTACAATTTAGAATCTGTTATATTTGTCGGTAAATATGGTATTTACCGGTACATATAGTGTTTAATGACTGCCGGAGTCGGTGGCGGGATCTTAGAATAAATATGATATTTACTAGTAAATATGATATTTATCAGTAAATACAGTGTTAAACGGTCGCCAAAGTCGATGATCGAATTTTTAGATAAATATGATATTTACTCATACATACAGTATTTACTAGTAAATACTATGTTAAACGGTCGCCAAAGTCAGTGCCCGGATTTTTGAATAAATATAATATTTACTAGTAAATACGATATTTACTGATAAATATGATATTTACTAGTAAATACGGTAAAAATTAATAAATATGATATTTACTCGTAAATACAGTGTTAAACGGTCGCCAAAATAAGTGATCAATTTTTTTGGTAAATATGGTATTTATTAGTAAATACCGTATTAAATTACGGTACTAAATGGTAAATACATTATTTACTAGTAAATACAGTGTTATACGTTCGCCGAAAAATAGTCACTGAAAAACAGTCACCGGTTGTCAGAAAAATGGTCTCTGATTGTTGGAGCCGTCCGCCAGTCGCCGGAGCCGGCCGGCCGATTTGGCCATGTAGACTTGTCTATAATCTACCTATTTTAAAAAATATGCTATAATTTACTATTTAAAATATTTTTAGAGAGGAAGAGTGAGGTAGGAAAAAAAATTTAGGGGTATTTTTAAGTTTTGAATAATGTTTAGAACTTAAAATATCAAATTATATTATAATTTACTAATCCTTTTACCAATTATACTATTTCCCACCCCTTTTTTAAATTGCGTAAAAGTTGCATTAAGCCGGGTTGGGAGGGGGAACTATGGCATTTTGCAATGTCCAAGCAGCATAAGTTACAAGTTACAACCACAACATGTACGTGTTTACATGAGTATTGCAATTAGACAAGCCCTGCCCAGACAAGATCCTGAACAGTTTTGTTACATTTATTCTGTACACTTCCAATATCTTCTTAACACTCGTTAAAAGGACATCATCATCAGTTCAAGCCAAAAATTTCTCCAACAAGTTTCCGAAGAAGAAGCTTGTCTTGGCCCACCCACTAGCCTCAGGTGCCTTGGAACTTGTTGGGACCTTCTTCACACTCAGCATCATTGTGTGCCCGATTTCTTTACGAAGCGCTTCGATTGTCTTCATATCCACCGGGTTTCCTGATGCGTCTCTCACGAAGAAGACATTCACTGCTTGTTCCCCAACGGTTGAGACTCCTGCTCTTGAAACTGACAGCCCATTCTCTCTCAGAATCCTCGTTACTTCCGATAACAAGCCTACTCTATCTTTTGCGCAAAGCTCCAGTCTTAGACCCTGCTTTCATGGCAAAATTCCCATTTCCAATTATGAATCAAAATAGTACGAGTGTGGGTTTTAAGTGTTTTAACTTAAGCCAGACGTGTTGTATCCATCAAACTTTTCAACGGTAGTTTTGGCACCGCAATCACTATAAAACACGGACTTTTCTTGCAACTTGTGCATAAAAATGTTGTTATCGGCCACAGATGGGCATGACTATAAAAAAAGAGTAATACACCTGAAAAGGTTGTTTTGCTTTCTATTAAAGCAAGACATAAATGGTCCCAGTCGGTTAGAGTTTTCCACTGACCTCGCTTACTCTTCTCTGAATTGCGGCTTCTATACATTTGACGACCCTTTCCTTTTCTCCTTCCGTATCAAGTGTACAACCATCCATGTGACGAATATAATACTCCTACAGTTGCATGCATTATTTCAATTATTTCAATTTAAAATTTTAAGGAGGCATCAAGACATGTTATGATGACGCAAATGCAATTTGTATTTTGCTTCTGATAGAAGGCACAAACTGATACTTCTTCAAACAGCTAAGACAACCTAGCATCCAAAGAAGGTCAATCAGAAATTCATTAGATGCTAGATGAACATGAACGGATAAGAGATAACTTGTGGGAGTATTTGAATAAAACGTAGTATAGTAAGTTTTATATTCTTTTTTGTGGCAGATTATAATAACAATTATGGGATATTGCACCATTCATGCATGTGTCTTGTGGTAATCCCCCGGACAATAATTTCAAGAAAACAGAAAATATAAATTTACCTGTGAAGCATAAGGAGCATCTGATGAGATAGTCGCATGGAAAACAACATATTGCATATCTGTGAGTGTGCACACAATGTCAAACATCAGTTTCGCACGATCTTTACAGCGGACACTCACAACTGAGTATCCCTTTTCCTCACAACGCTCTATCGCGATCTTTGGTTTGAAGGAAGGAGGAGAATCGACCTCATTAGTAAGTCCACAACCCTCGTAATCTCTGTCAGCAAACAACATTTGATGCAGCCGTCTATCAATGTGGGTGAATCCCATAGAGAAACTAGTGTAGCCCACTTTTTCATCATCCTCGCATCCTCGCAGAATGTTCTTTAGCTGCTCTTCCATAGCAGATAATCTGGTTGGATCATTCACTGCCCGGCATGTGACATCATCATTGACATAAAGAACACATGCTATCCGCCTATTATGCGTCCACACTTCAGCCACATACACATTAAACCGAAGGTTTGCAAGGACAGCTGAGATCTCAGACAAGAGACCTGGACGGTCTCTGCCTATGAGTTCAACCACCGTATGATCACCAATAGAGTGCACACCAACCTGTTTTCCTTGCCAAGTTTTCAGTTCCTCTGTGGTCTTCCCCTTTGGTCCTAAGGCCTATTGTAACAAGTCAAGAAAGAAAGGAAAGTCGGTACTGCTACATGTTTTTGTTTTTCTTTACTTCAATGAGTTCAGATGAAAAAAACACATAGTATGCTATATGTGACTGCTTTTCTTCGACCTGCCGAAAACTCTGTATCTATTCCTACCTTGACCCTTTATTAAAGACACAAAAAGCAGTTTCTATGCTCTTTTGGTCAAACAAGAAATTTAGGCCTGCAGCGTTATATGTTATGTGCCTTCTTGCATTATCTTAAAACAATACGAAGTAACAAATCTAATTTCTCAACTATCTGAAAAAACAAATTTGCAATAAATCTCTTTATGGCTTAGAAACTCTAGGACGCCCTTGAGGCAAATTAGAGAAAGGGATAGTCCGTATTTTGGAAGGCAGAATAAGAGACATTCAGCAGTAAATCACAAAGAAAATGCTGATTTCCAATTTGCAAGAACATATCTGTTAGAGCTTTTACCGTCATGCGATTTTTACTAGTTTCCCTTTGGATTGTGAGCTAAAGATCTTCATCATCCCTAGATAAGTTGACAAATTATTTTGCATATACAGTTCAGTTGAGGGATCTTTGAAATTATGCTCCTAATACTGGTTTCTGGTTCAACTACCTATGCTGGAGGTCTTTTCTGTTTCTAGGTAAAGAGCAGAAAAGCACAGGACAACAACAAAGCAGCAGGGGCTTACCTTCTCTATGTAGTCGATGGTCTTGCTATCGGTAATTTTGTTTCCTTGCTGATCAGTGACATGAAACACTGGTCCAAAGCAAATTTACAGTTAAATATTTCGCTAATGTGCATGAAAGCCCATGGCAAAAATGATGACAATTATGAAATGTCAATGAAGATTCCATGCCTAAGTCAAGGTAATTACTAAAGTTTTAAAAAATAAAGGAACATACCATCCATGAAAAATCCGCCATCAGAAGAAATATACGCTTTAGTGATGATGAGATCAAGGTCAGATAAAATTTGTACAACTTCTAGCAGAATTCCTGGTTTGTTAACACTGTCAAGCTGCAGATCAAAATTACATACACATTCATTTCACTGTGTGGTTTGAGTCACGAGTTGCAGAAAGAGAGAATATAGAAGGGCAAGAAAAATGAAGCCTCTTTCAATATAGCTGGATTAGAAGATATTTGTTTCAAACTTCAAGTTTACTACAATGATTTACTTCCATAATCATTTGCTAAAAATGCTGTTATACAGTTATAGGATAAGTCAAAATCCAAACTGCAAGAACCTAGTGCATTAACAGGAAGCATAATCCCTATCTATAAAGATAAAAATAAAAAATAAAAAAAAAATTAAATTAAATACCTTGATTAGAGTACAGTCACTACAACTGGAGTTGTCAACAGACACCCTGAAAACAAAATTATACAGAGAAGAAACTGTTAAGGCAACAAGCTCTTAATATGGCTTATGAGGAAATGCTGACTAATACCAGTATCCCATCATGAGAAACTAGAATATGAAAAAAGCTTTAATCATCGTCATCAGCTATTGCCAATTAAAGCACGGCACAGGCTTCATTAGGATTCGATCATGCTTATCTTACGCAATGCATGACATCACTAAAACCATTTTGACATGTGCCTGCACTCTTGGCAGCCATTTTCATCAAGCGTTTCACGCGTAAAATGGCTATAGAACCGTTGAGGATTCTGGTTTTGATGGCTTTTCTGAGCACATCCAGCATTTTGTGAACAAGTTACAAAGAGAGACCAAAAGAACAAAAACCTTGGAGGATTGATTCTCGTGCTTAAGTTCTCATACTCGGGATCAAAATACGGCCAACAAACTTTTGCCATTAGACCACAACTTCACCAATCAACCAGAAGCGCCTCTGTTCCTGCAGCACAATGAATCCACACAAAGCCTCGTTAAAAGCCATGCTGTTCCAACCTATAAGTCACGAATTCACCTTTAATTTCTAGACTAAGGTCTCATTTATTTCACCTATTCGAGTTTTGTTACAGTAAAAAACTCTCATTTTTATTATAATAAAAAGTTCTCATATAAAATCACATCTCGACGAACTTAAAGGTCATAAAACTATTGACTTGGAGAAAGAGAGAGCGTTACTTTACACTAGTCAACATATAGTAATTAGAGCAAAACTCTTAAACCAACATTATTTTCCAGTAAAATTAAATTAAGACCCATAGCTACAGCTCTATGCTACAGAGAGAGGCGTACGAATGGTGCTACTAAAATTAATAAATAAGTGAAAATTAATGAATAAAACATTGAAAAAAAAACGAAAAAAGAAGACATTCTTTTGCTTATCTTCAGATTTAAAGCTAGTGAAAGATGGAAAATAAAAAAAGCCCCCAAGTTGCGTGGATTCTAATGGGTCCAACTTGAGATTTTAACGAAAATTTGAAGATAATTAGTCTAATCACAAAACTAAATACCTTTCAAGGCTAAAAACATCATCTTTTGATGAATAGGCTCATGCGTTCTGAGTTAATTAGTGGACGTTTGGTTTATAGATTGAGAATTATAATTTAAAATTATTCTCGTTTTATGTGTTTTTTGTGAGAGAAAAATACTGTAAAAAATCATAAATTATGATTCAGAATCAGAAATAAATATAAGAAACAAACGTCCCATTAATCTTTCTTGTCTTGACTTTTTTTTTATTGGATTTATTTATGATTAAGAGAAAATTCAAAATGAAGTTCGAAAAAATAAGGAACTGTAGTCTGTAAAAATAGGAAAGAAAAAGTGTTCGATGTAAAATAAAGATTTGATTCCAAACTACCACCATCCGTATCTCTATGGTCCAAGATGGCATCCATCAATCAACTGGTCGACTGATCATGACCGTCCGTTCCACTATTTTCCAAAACTTAAACTTTCCTTTAATTCAACAAAGCTTGGCTTTGAGAAATTTATTAAAATGATTATCTAATAAAATATAATTTACAAAATAACATTTATAAAAAGTGGTCGTTTTTAATCGTTTTGTAATTATTTTATAAATGAAAAATTTTAAAAAATTACTTTACTAATAAATTTTTTTTACTGAGTCATCTGGCCTCAACGTAACCAAAAATAAAAAAATAAAAGGAAAACTTTGGCTCAATTAAAGAAAAGGAAAAAAAAATTCAATTGAATTGAAAACGAAATTGTAAGTAGTGTTCTACATCACAAACTGCAAGAAACTGAAAATGGAAAATCAGAAAGAAAATATAGAAAAAAAACGAAACAATTCGTTCGAGAATGCAAAACTTTACCAGAATTTTCCGGATTCAATCTTCCAAAATGACGAACCGAAACGAAAATCTCGAAGGAAACCTGCAAAAGAAAAAAAAAAACAAAAAATATATATAAACAAAAGAAAATCATGAATTCTCAACCAACGGATGAGGACACAGAGACAGAGTGAGGAAAGAAGGAAAAAAATCGAATCTTGACAAAAAAAAAAAAAAAAAAAAAAAAAAACGAACCAGTGCCGCTACATCTCGGTAATTGAGAATTGAGATGCCAGCAAGAAGAGTACTACTGGTTTTGCTAGAAGAAGAAGAAAGAGAAATGGAAATTTGAATTGAAATGAAATGAAATGACCTTACGAAAGAGTTCCTTCGGAAAGACAAAGAGCTTTCTCACATCTTGAACCAGAAAAAACCAGTAGAGACTAGATATATATATATATATATATATATATATATATAGAGAGAGAGAGAGAGAGAGAGAGAGAGAGTTTTAGTTTTATGTTAGTTTGAATGAGAGAGATATAAGAAAAGCAAACGCGAAAGCAAAGGAGGAAATTGAAGCTCCACTGCACTTTGCCCTGCTTTCGACGTCGGAATACCACTCTTCTTCACTCTTCTCTTTCTCTCTCTTCTTATTTTTTTTTATTAAAAATAATAATGAGAGAGATAGAGATAGGGGGACAGTTCACACTTGGGCTGGCTACTTGGCGACCCCCTACTAGTACTACTAGGATTAGGAGTGGCATGAATAAACTGCCTTTTGTAACTTTGTTTTTTCTAATATCTTTTAACCATATTTACGTCGTTCTGTAATGATACCTGATAGCGTACTTTTTTTTAATCGTTAGATGTCAAAATAAAAAAATATGTAAGATAAATAATTTCATATATAAATTTTAAGACCTATCGGTATACATATTTTCAGAGCCTACCATAAAATCTTCCCTCTCTTTGCTGAATGGAACAATTTTCTTTTACTTATAATCTTATTTCTTCTTCCACTAATTTTGTTTCTTTTATGATAAAAAAGGGAACACGAGGTTTATTTAGAAACTGTACTTTCGGTTTGTTATCTTATTACATGTATCTTTAAATTAGATTTAATATCTAAATTTAAACAATTTCACAGTTAATTCTTGATTTTTACTTTTAAAATACATAAAAATACTCTTAAATAAAAAATAAAAAAGAAAAAAAAAACTAAAAAACGAATTTTGTTAGATCAAATTTAATTAGATAAAAAAAATGAACTTATTAGTGGTATGGATCATGAAGTATTCATAATTTAAACTCTTAGAAAGGAGTATCCGGCAGCATTCAAATATTTAACCACATATCGACTACGATAGTCCATTACTGCCAAGTGATCCCACTTCGTGGTTCAACAAATTTTGTTTGCCTTCTAGAGTTCTAGTTTTATATTTACATAAATGACGTGGCAGCCAAACACCTCCTTTCTTCTTCTTCTTTTTATTTTTCTATTTATACTATTCGAAACATGCGCGTAGCGTGTGAGTATTTAGTATGTTATATTTTTTAGATACATACATTTAGAAAAAAGAAATATTAACACACAAAAAAATATATATTTAGACAAGCACGTATTTAGAATTATTTAAGTGAGAGCATATTAGAGAATAAAGTTTAATAAGACATAATTAGAGAATACAATATTTAAAATGAATAAAAAAGCAAAAGGATTAAAATGTATGTATCAAATTAGACAAAGATGTTTTAATAAGTCATGATTATAAACATAAGATCTTTTTATAAAAAGACAAATAAAACATTTTATATATATTTCATCTTATGTTCCTTCCATCCTATTCAAAAACTCATTCACACTTAGTGAATTGAAGAAAAAAAATTTCTGCTAAAGCCAATAGGCAGGTAATAGCAAGGAAAAAAAATAAAAAAGGCAATATGTAGGGGGAAAAAAAAGAGAAGAAAAATATAAAAAAATCTAAAAATAAAAAAGAGTAAAAAATATTAAAAAAAAAAAATGGAGGCCACCATTCTTATTTAAGTACGTAGGGATTTATCTTTATTTTTAATTTTATTTGAAGAAAAACATCTGACGTCTTTCGTACTGTTTCTGTGTACAGACAAACTACAATGCAGATGATGTCGCAGTCTCAGTATAGTTGGCGCGTGCTACACGTTCTTAGATGGATTTGCTGGGCGTGTTTTGTTATGACTTGCATTTTTAGGCACTCGGAGAAAAAAAATATTTGTTATAATCTTTAATCAAAAATTGAGATTATATATTCTTAAAATATAATAGGGAGACTTTAGTATTTTATTTTTTCGATAAGGATGAAATTTGTAAATCTTGTTAAAACTTAGTATAACTTAAAAGTTTTCTTACAAGGGATTTTGTTTAAAAAGTCGTATTTTCTTGCACTGATTGGAAAGTGTTTTGGAGCCAAAAATTATTGTGAAAACTTATCTCAACATTCTTTAGAAGCAATATGTGGACGTAAAAAGTCAAAAAAAGTCCTCTTTTTTTTTTTTTTTTTTTTAGGAAACTCTGGATTGATAAAACATTTATCTATTTGATATTTTTTTGGATTATTATCACATGTACTCTTAAACTTTAAAGTCATTGTTAATTTATTTTCTGGATTTTAAAAAATCTCGTTTTGTCCTTTAAACTTTAGATTATTCTCACTTAATTTCTTTAGTTGTATTTTTTCTTAAAAATAGATAAAAAAAAAAGAATAACGCAGTTATTGGCCGTTCTGTTTGAATTTATATAAAAAATAAATAGATAAAAACTATATGACCACACATAACTTCTTTCTTTTTATCTGATTTTATAGAAATTCTTATAAAAAGGCTTAAATGGGAAAAATTAGGCTTAAATAGGATAAATTCAAAATTCAGAGGGCTTGTGAATGTTTTTAAAATTTAGAAGGTAAAGTGACAATCACTTTATAATTTAGAGATATTAATGAGAATAATCCTATTTTTTTAATCAAATTCTTTGAGTACCTTATGTAACAGTTTATAGATGGTTATTTTCCCAATCCCCACAATTAAAAAACTAAAATGTTATAGAAATAGAGAACTGTGATCAGGTCTAGGTAGACAGTTTGGTGTTGATACTCTTTTTTGTTCTCTCTATTTTTTTTAGTTGATTTTGTGCTTGAAATTAACATTCTATTAGTTTCCAGTTAATATTATCTTCATACTAGATAGGTTTTCGTTAATATTAGGTTGCATTATACACTGGCAGAGTGTTGGCCGATGTCTGTCTCATCTCTTGGATTCCAGGATGAAAATATCGACATTCTTACTGATATTTTTGCAGAATTTTTTGTGTTTTGAAAGTACCGATATAGAAATAGGAGTGTAGTATTTTTTCTGCAGAATATCTTGAAATTTGTACAGATATTTTCGTAAATATCAATATTTTCACGAAAGTTTCTATTTCTGAATAAAACGTAATGTTAAATGACCGAATATCGTAGAAATTTTACGAAAATTTTGCGAAAATATAGGTAAATTTTCCATATAAATTTTCACAACTTTATATATATTTTTTATTAAACTTTTAAAAAAAATTTAAAAAAATATGATATGTCTAAAATTATATAAAGAGCTATTCAAACTCCATGTTTTGGTATCAACACAAGTTTAAACTAAATATGTGTTCAAAATACCTTCCAACCTCCTAGAAGCTCCTTTTGGTGTTGACAATTTACCATCATGTGTGAAACCATATAGATATGGTATATGTATTATGTTGACTTTTAGCTATTTTACTTAATTTGTGAACATGTGCTTAGTATTTATAGTATTATGATCACATTTTACCTTGCATATTTATCAAATAATTAGTATTTTGATTGAGAGTTTATTATTATCTATTTTAAGCTTTTTAAAGTCTCATTTGAAAATAGAGTGTTTAATTAGTATGAATTTCCGTTTTTTACGTTAATTTTCACCGATATCGATATTTCTATAAAATTTAAGTACCGATATTTTCGTAAATATTAATATTTCTATAAAATTTAAGTATCGATATTTACGGAAATATCGATATTTTCATCTTGCTTGGATCAACATGGAAGGAACAAGCAGCCAAACGAGTGGAACGACAATAATACCCCTTGCCAGTTCTTTGATAAGACCATGGACGGTTCATATTTTCACTCACCTTTACAGATAATAAATGCATAGAAGATAGCGACTAGACTAAGGAATTCAATTTCAAGCCATGTTGACACCACCACAAATGTTTAGCACATATGAGATACATCTACTTTGATAAGATAAGTTTTTCCTTTTTTTTTTTTTTTTTGGTTTTGAGGAAAACTTATTATATAAAAGCCATTGCAAGTATTTTTAGGGTCACTAAAAGCAATGTTAAACTATCCCGTTACTTCTTGGCTATCTAATGAACTTAAAATTATGATTTTAAGAGCGTTTGAACAACTTTTAAAGAAGAGTTTTATGTTCCCACTTTGTGGGGTTTGATGATCTATCCTTCTAATGCTTGAAAGCTTATCTCGATGGGAGGAGTTTTTTCAATTCGAGCTTTATGTGTGCTCGTTGTCAGTGTGTCGAGGTGTTTTTCTATTTTCGGGCCTCAAGCATGCGTCTATCCTTTTAATGGGTCATTAATATTATACCAAAATAATTATTTATTAGTTTTTAATTAAATGTAACTTTCCTTTCAAAACAGAGTCATAATTTTGACGTCTCAAAAGACTGTTTTAAGAAGATTTTGAAACACATAACAGTTTATTATCTTATTTGTCCTAAAAACATATAGTTCCATGATTATTTGAAAAAAAACATAGCTTTTACTCATCGTTTTCTAGCACCTATATAAAAGAAGTAAGGCAAACAGGGCCTTTTTTTTTTTTTTTTTTTTTTTTCCTTTTTTGAGTAATTAACGGACCCTTAGTTGTTTGTTACATTAATGTCAACTTTAATTTTTTTTCTGGGATCATTTATTATCATTTTCATATAAAAGTAAAAACTATAAAAAGAGTTATCCTTTTAACCGAAACTTTTATGACAAGAATTTTTTTATTGATATTGCACGTACTAGTATAATTACATCACAACAAAAAAATATAGACGTATTATCTAATCTAATCTAATCTAATGATATAAAAATTCACAATGCACAATTCTTAATTATAGAGTATCCTGTTATACGTGCCACATAGTTCTCCCAAAAAGTTAAAAACAACATATAAAACACGGAACATGCAGATAGTTCCATTAAAAAAAAAAAAAAACACGCATGATAGTTTTACTAGCCTTTTTCCACCACAAAATGAGAGTTCTAAAAATTGGATAAAATCTTCATGAATTATAAAAGCAAATTAAATCATTGTTGCAATATTGAAAAAAATAAAAAAAATTACTCATTTTCTTTCTACTTATACAATAAAGAGTGCAATCCTTTTCTTTCCTTAATATCTTACCAAATAACTTTCTTTTCACATTCTCAATCTCAAATTACTCCGTTCATCCTTCTCCTCTTTCTTTACTCATACCAAACATAAAGCTTGGACAAGATATTGCGCATTGCTCCAACCAAATATAGTCCTAGACAAGATGTTTGCATGCATAGCCACCATCGGTTGATTATCCATAAGCATAATCTCCATTTTCTTTTTCTAGAAAAAGAGTACCCTATACATATATATATATATATATGTGTGTGTGTGTGTGTGTGTAGATGTATGTATGTATGTATATGTATATGTATGTATTATATACGTACTTGTTGAAATTGGTATGGATTGCAATATGCCTCTTCCAAGTCCTACACTTTGTGAAAGAAAAGCGAGTATAGGTGGCATAGTAGGGAAACCACATTAATAAAATAGATATAGAGACACCAAACATGGATTATGGTTACCACTCCAATTAGAATATTGTGGGAGTGGGAGGTATATACACAATATATAACCATCTCTTGGAATAAATATTTCCCTTTTTTTTCCTGATAAGTCATAAACATTTCCTTTTTCCGAGATTGCAAAAAAAAAAAAATAATAATAATAATAAAAACTCTTGCATATTGAATATAGAGAGAGAGAGAGACACACACACACACTAACACACATGTATATATATTGTGTAAGTGTTGGTGAGACGACGTGGCTACTAGCTAGGTGCTCTTTAGATTCAACAATCATATCTTTGCCAATATGCCAATTTAATTCCCAAATCATTCAAGGCTTTATTTATTTATTTATTTTATTTGTTTTAAGAATTGAAGCTTTGCTGTTAATCACGTGTACCATTTTTGACGGTAGAAATTCAGCTTCAGATCCCTAAAAGTTCATGTGTAATGATTCAATTTGCATGTCGTTCAGCAATCGGCACCATGAGCAACGGAATCAAATTCCAACCTACAAATCCATGGAATCTATTTTTTCATGAAAAAGGAAAATAAAAGAAAAAACAAGGACTGGAAGATTTTTCTATCACCCCTAAAATTCTTCAAGTTTGCTTTTTTGCCTTTTGAAAAGAATCGGGATCACATGCTTGTTTATCCTTGGTATCTAATTCGCTATACATAATTAAATTGCACACTTTGCTAATGCTGTATGACATTAATTTTGATTAGTCTTAATAATAAAATGGAAAGTTTAACATTTGATTTGATTTATGCTCCATTAATTTCATAAAGTACCTTCTTAATGGAAAAATAAGCAATGAGAATATTATAGAGGTTGAATTCCTAGTAGAATCATGCATACATATTGTATGCAAAAGACTATATGGAAAAGTGGCTATACTAGCTTTTTAGTTGGGAATGGACGAAAACCAACTTCAAATTGTTAGGTCCACCACTAATTCAACATTCATTTGTCAAAGGGATTCATTTACAATTATCAACTTTGATTCCAACTATAATTAATAGTGAAATTGCAAAAAGAAATCATAACAATACATGAAACTCATGTATATCTATAGTACTAGTTCATGCACAATTACGTGATGGTGTATATGTGGAACAATAGGATGACACTCGCAACCTCACAATAGTATAATTACTTGTGAAAAAGACTAGTAAGAAAAACGAATTAAAAAGTCATGATTTGAGGCCAGTTAAACTGATTTGGCCAATTGAGTGTGTCCACCAAGCTACAAATGCTAATAGTCTCACTTAAAGTGGGAGCTTAAAACGAATAAAATGGCAAAATTAAGAGAAAAGTTTTGTGGGGGATGTACTGGAGCAATAGAATGAAAGGGAAAGAAACAAGAAAGTTAGAGAAAAAGTTCAAATATTGTGGACCAAATTAGAACAAGTGGGAAGCTGTAGAAGATGCAAAAAGAAAGAGGGACATGGACAAGTTGGAGATATGATTCGGAATCTTAGCATGCTAGAGGAATCTCAACCATTCACCACACGATTTTACCTCCCCTTGACCTACTTGATTCGTCCACCTACGTCAGCTTCCACTCCCATCTTGCTTGCTAATTAGATGAGGCTCTCTCTATGTGTATAAAAAGATAATGCTTGTTACTATCGGTATTATCATCACCAAATCAGTTAGAAATTTGCATATAAGATTTGCTTGGGACTTTGTATACATGGTTAAATCAATAGTAGTTTCTCTCAAGAAAATAAATAAATAAATCAATCAATCAATAGTTATAGGGCATAGTCTTCCCATAAATTCCTACACATGATTCCATTATCATGTATAAAGTTTAAATCTTCCCTTATCTCAAGTTTAAAAACAAAAACAAAAAAAAATCCAATGTATCCCAAAATTAGCATGTAAAACATTTACAATTGATTTGAAATGTGTAGCGCTGATCATCAATAATGATATATAAATTAAAACCAAAACAAAAAGGGAACATAGTAATTATAGATGACATGAGAATACTTCAAAAAAAAAAAGTCGATATAGTTATAACTATAGAAGAAATGATAGTTTAACATTGGTTTTACTAAAAAATATATATATAAAGGATATATATTATTGCCATTTTTCAATTGCATGCACGTAACTCTTTAAAGAGAGATAAAAGAGAGATGAAATTGAAGTACTCAATAAAAAATACATATCGACTTTTTCAAAACATTGATTGACATGATAACGAATAAAAGAACGCTCATATTCAATCCTATAAAAATGAATATCATTTCTATAAAAACAACTAGAAACTACAAAAAAAAAAAAAAAAAAAAGTTCTTGGACAGAGACTTAATTATCTTTTTTTGGGTGGAAATGAAATTTAGAAAGGAAAGGGAAAAAAAAAAAGAGTTATAACGAAAAAATAAAACAAGTAACAGAGAATAAGCGAAAAAGTCAACCCTCTCGAGTTTATCCGATTGGACTTATTCGCCTCCGACAAGTGGTGGGACTTTTTTAAGAATTGAGGAAGAAAAATCTCTAGCTTTCAAGTAGCACTAACAATACTACTTCAGCAGAAAAGAAATAAAAGAAAAATGGGCACTCACAATAATTTATGACTTTCATAAAGGCAAAATAATCAATAATCTGTCGACTCTACTACTGTTATATGCACATATATCTGTGTGTGTGTATATATATATTATTTCCTTTGTAGTGGCGGAGTAATCATATATTCGGCGGCTCTTTGCGCCACCCACGATCTTCATATTGCTCCCCATTTTTGGGATGCTTTTTAGTCCACTTCATTCGAGGTTACTACTTTCATTATGAGAATAATTTGGCCATTGAAAACAATCATAAGCGCATAAATTGCCTAGAGATGTAATTACGCGAATATTATAATAATGATGCTGGACCATTACTATTAGGCAAATGGGGGGAGAAGAGAAAAAGGAAAAAAAAAAAAAGGAGTGCTTAGAAGCAAGCTTTATATATTATTATGGAAAATTTAAGTAATATGTATACACATATATATATATATATATATATATATATATATTGCACCTTATCAAATATATATCATAAGTGTGTATCAAACTTGTATCCTCGATTGGTCAATGTTCAATTTTTTATCATTAAATTATTAAAATTAAGAGCATTTCTGTATGTGCCGAGGGGTGTATTTTAACCCTGCGTCTTTAATGTGTCAAAAATCCGTAGGCTAAAGCATTTTGTTTTTCGAATTTTTAAGAAATTTGGGGTGCATAGATTAGTGCCAACTAATTAAGAATAGTAAGTTTTGAGAAGGAACGGGGCCATATAGCATTATCCAAGCCAAAATATCTTTAAAGGAAAAAAAAACCCCCAAATCACAAACCATCTATCTATTGTTTCTTTCTATTCGATTTTGTTTTTATTTTTTTTTACTTAATTTGGAGATTATTTCTTCTTTTATTTTTGTGTTTGAGGTTATTTTTGTCAATAAATTTAGCCTTAACCGTCATAGGGTACTTGTTACACTTTAAATATCTTTATCTTAATTAATATATAATTGATGATATCCAAAGCGAATGATATGCTTTGTGAACAAACCCGAAATAAGAGGTACAATTAAATAAATTTGCCTATTATAAAACAACTTTTTCTTGAGGAAAAACTGCAGACCATTTGTTTCGACTCAATGACATTTTCATGAATTCATCTTAAGGGTTAGATTTTTTTTTTTTTTAATCAGAGACGATTAATATATAAATTGAAATTACAATATCTCACATATGTAGCGCCAGATCAAAGTTTCAAAAATAAAATCCTTTTAATACGTACATATCGAAACGTTTTGTTCACTAAACATATAGGAACATATGTATTAATTTTTAGAACATTTGCAATGCCAAGTTAAATTAATATGTCCATTTCAGAACAACTAGAGTTCATGTGGTGATAATTTCGGTGCTAAATTTGACGTATGTCATATTTTGTGCTATTCATTATCTATATATATATATATATATGTTAGAATTACAAATTATGAGTGTCAGTTTGAGTTTTATCCTTGGAGAATACGAAGTACAATGTAGATAATTGAGTCTCTAATCTCTTTTACAATACTTTTGAAACCCAAATATATATGCTTGTTCCAAATATTTGGACTGGATTTAAGCCAGAACCCGAATGATTCCGTATAGATCAGTACACCTATTTATGCTCATAGGTTAACTTTATTACTCACATAAGGTGAGTGCTGTAATTAGGTACATAGAATTTTATTGTTAAAAATAAATATAATTTTTGTTCCGTATACTAGTGGTAGGCACTATTGTTTAGTCCAACTTGGAGAGATCCATTTTTGACTTTCTCATATTTTTTATGCGTCCATGTAGAGCTACTAGTACTGACTTCAACACAAGTCTAAAACAGTGTTTATGACCTTATCCATTAAACATACGAATTAATCAATCTTTTTATTTTTACTTTTATTCTTATCAAGTTAAAAGAACAAGATAAATGCTAAGGGAGAGTTCTGATTTGATCTTAAATACGATAGTGTTTGATATGCAATCATAAGTCATAGCAGTACATATTTAGTTTTATTTGTTGTCTCACGGCTTAGTGATGATTTTGGACAAAGTTGTATATTATTATTGGTGATAAATATTGCACACATGATAAACCTTGAATATTTTATTACAACTTGTGAGGAGATAGATGATCGGTCTTAAAATGATAAAGTGCAATGATAATAAAATATTCCTCTCATAGATAATGAGTCTCAGTGAGGAGCAATATTCGTCTTAGAGCTCGTACATGAGTTGAGTCGGTTTATTAATACGACAACACAAATATGACACGATATATTTTTATCACAGCATGACATATTAATCAATGTACCATGCCGAGTTTATTAATTTGGTCATGCCAGGCTTAAATATTGAGCACATTGGACCAAGCATGGTCCAACATAAGAGTAGCTTGACACAACCCATTTAACAACTCTAATTCCTCTTCAATTAATTTGAAGAAATAACCAAAAAAATATTGTTTAACTTCTATGTCAATTCTTATATATATATATATATATATAATTCTATATCAATTAATCCCAGTAGACTAGTAAAAAAACCACATAAAAGTCAGATTTGCATAATCTAATTATTTTTATATCATAACAAAACAGTAATTATGTTTAGATGTATGTAAGGCATGTATGACAAACCTTGAAATTTGTCTATGCCATAGTTTTATATACTTTGCATATGACAAACTTATCACTGCATCATCACCTCTGTCTAAGAACAAGAACAAACAAATTAATGAACAAACGGCTTCTTAAAACTATAAATTACATAACTACCCAGCTAAGTCTTCAGAACACGAACATGTTTAACATAGAAAAGAATAAACAAAAATGCAAAACCAGCCTCATATGGAAGCAAATTATGATCACTCCTCAATTTTCCTTCGTCCTGTATAGGGTAAATCGCACTTTAGACCCTTAACTTATGGTGCTTTTTGCACATTTTGCCCCTCCAAAAAAAGTTTGAATCACATTACTTCCTACGCTTTGTAACTTTTTGAAATGTCAACCAACTCTTGACGATTTTCAACTTTTAAGACGACTTAATAAGAGACAGCCACGATACTAGACAAAATTCTATGAAATCCACGTGGCTGTCGCCCATCAAATTCTATCTAAAAAAAAAAAAAAATCAGATTTGGTTTAACTTTGCGATGGGTAATTACAAAGTTTAGGAGCCACTATGTTTGTTTGCTTGTTTTTTTATTTTTTGTATAAGGAGTATTAATGTGCCAAAAGTTCGATAATGTCTTGGGGGCAATTTACTCTTTCGAGTGATGAGGTATGAATTGATCTCCAAAGTGACGAAAATGATCATTGTCCCCTTCAAGAAGGCGCACAACCTATGATTATAAAAACCAAATATTAATAAGATTATCAAAGCACATTTATGAGTGGAAATAATGAAATGTAGCTAGTGGACATATCTTCCTCTATATAGTATAGTTAGGTACATAATACCAATTTAGTAGTGCTGTAAATTTTAAAAAAAATTGTTCTTAATTGTGCTAAAAAATAAACATCTGTTACAAAAAACAGCCGAGTGTTTAGTAAACTGTATTTATACAAGTATTAATTTCAAAGGTATTATGGGAATTATAAAAGTTTAATTAATTGTACTTCAAGGTGATTACTGCACAATATAAAAGTCAAAATTGTCTTAGGGCTGCTTTTAATTTTGACTGTAAATTCTTCAAGAATCACTTTTTATAGTTTTTACCAAATACAAATTTCAGTTGGGGATGGTTAGAGAATTAATTTTTAGCTCCAAGAATCACTACCAAACATACACATAGTATGTTCAAAGGCATCCATATATTACGCCTAAAATTCATAAGAGTTTGGGAACCAGGATCTCATTACATAAGACTATTTTATTTCTTCTATCAATTTTAAATTTATCATTTATTTTTTGTATTCCACCAGTACATGTTTCATATTTTGCCAGAATATATTTTAATGGCCTAAATAATAAAATAATGAAAAACAATGGTTATCTTATAATTTTTCCTCATTAAAATGAATTATATCATAAACCTCTATATCTCTAACAAGCAGCTTATTAATTAAGAGTAGCTAGATACAGTTAAGTGTTTGTGGTTGTAGGCTCATCTTCGTTGTTGAGATGTTTATACTTCAAATCCCCCCACCAAGTTATTATTATTATTTGACTAGTGCGGGACACTAACTCTAATTCAAGCAACTTGCATGGTACAAAGTTATTATCTTTTTATTAGTAAATATATTTACTTATTATTAATTAATATGGCAATCTTTTAAACAACTACTAATAAAAAGATGACAGCTTACGTATATTAGTACAAAATAGTTAGGATTAGAGTTTAGCATCTCTAACATTATTCTCGTTAATTTGAAATATGGAAGGACTTAAGCATCTTTAGTTAAAATACCTCTCCCATGGATGGGCGCATTTCAGGGCTTCTTTGCACGCATGAGTATGCAGCTTTAGCCATGCGGTAGAACTCAAATGTGTCGTGTGAATTTTCAATCCGAGGATCAATCAGCTCATGTAGTGCCAGCCTCTGTAATATTGGTTCCGCCTAATATTTTCTCACAACGCATAATTATAAGGCTTAGTCTAGCGTTAAATTCTATACCAATCTCAATATTGAAAAGTCGACAATGTTTGTGAAGAATTCCATTGCATAATGAGAACCAACATTAATTTACATACCCACTGCCTTATAGATTGTTGCATCTCCTCTCCTTCTACGTCGATCACCACTTTGCGTCCAGAGATAAGTTGTAACAGAACAATGCCATATGCATACACATCCGTCCGTACAGAAACAATGCCATTTTCTGCATACTCTGGAGCAAGATATCTGCATTATTAAAAAAGAAAAAAAAAAAAAAAACAAGGCTTCACTACATGTCATCTGGTTCCACATCTTAAGAGATACAAACTGTATAAAGTAGGAATGTTATTCCTTTCCTGACAGAATAGCTATTAAAAGATTAGTCCTCACCCTAATGTTCCAAGTATCCTCGTCTGCACAGGATCGTCGCTTGTTTTCCATTTCGCGAGCCCAAAATCACACAGCTGCAGGGAGAGAAAAAGACATCATTCTATCAGCTACAGTACTAATAATCTTGCAATATTAGGAAGCGTAATCACTAGTGCTCAACACTACATAGTAGTAGAAAGCAGGTCCCATAACGTAAGATCTACAGAAGAAATTCCTTTTTTTTTATTAGTTGTGGTGTTGCAAGTATTTATCTTTCAATTTGCAAAGCAATTACGTTTGTACCATTGGAATAAAGTCGTGCGTCAGCAAGATGTTGCTCGGTCTCATGTCCCGATGAATTATAGGACCTCCGCGGCATTCTTCATGCAGGAAACGCAATCCTTTTGCAGTCCCAATGGCAATAGCATATCTTTGGTGCCATTCTAGAGGAGTTGCTTCTTTATCTATGGAGGTAGCTCCAATAAATTACTAGATGCAATGCAATACTTGCGTGTTTACCGACTAGAAAAACAGAAATGTATAGTTTTTAAAGAGTAGTATGTCATGATTAGTCTTTTTGAATCAATATTCACTAAAATTTCTAAGTTTACTTATTATAATATAGATCAGTCTTATGTAATCTTACATATCAATCTCTAACTGGTTAAATAAAAGTAGCATAAGATCACTAGTATTTTTCTCTGCACCAAAATTATTAAAATTAATGAAATAAAAAATAAACGTTTATCCAAATTGAACCAATGTCGTGACTTACCAAATAAGTGCCAATAAAGAGACTTGTTGCATATATACTCATAAACCAATATGTTGATGTTCTCCTTGGAACAATAGCCTAGCAACATCACTATGTTCTTGTGACGCGCAAAACTTAAGACGTAAACCTCCGAATGGAACTCTGCAAATCCCTGACTACTTTCTTCTTTTCGCACCTTCGCGGCGATGAGCTGTCCACTGTTGAGTTGACCCTTGTAGACATGACCATATCCACCTTCTCCAAGTAAGTTTTCCTTGGAAAAATTTTCTGTAGCAGCCTGAATTTCATTGTACTTGAATATCACGGCTTCTTTGATATAGTAAGTTTCAGTTCTTGCCCCACAGGTTATGCAAAGAATAGGAGCAGAAGAACATGTGTGTCGGAACAAGTAATTATTCTCTTCTACGGGGTACAAAGCTGGATCAAACCGCAACATAAAATACAATCTTTACACAATTTCTTTTTTCACCCTTTAAGCTTGCAGTTAGTTGTACAAATATGTGAAATATCGATGCTTAAAGTATTAGAAGGTATGGAGAATACTGAATTATAATGATATTAACTATTAACAACCTTTGTTAAAAGATTATACGAGTTAGGAAGCGATTGTACCTGATTTTTCATGCTTAAGATTAAAAAGTGATCTATTAGAGTATGAAGAGCTGCTCCTCGGCATATCAAAGCTATCATTAGATACTGGATGGCTACTGTAATCACTCAAAGAAGTAGCCGACTGGTCGGTATTTATATCGAAATTTTGAGTACCACTCGAACCCCGACGTCTACTGATCGATACAGGAACTTGCTTGGATAGGGAGATAAAGTTTTTATGTTCTGTAAGAACTGCATGAGGATCACCTGTAAACTCAAACTTCCCCGCTTCCAAGGTTAAGTCACCTTGAATGAATGAAAACTTGCATGGTATAACCGTAGTTTGGATTTCCTTTCTAAGGTGCCTACACTTGCCATTAATTTGCAAATCACTATCATTTACAGATCATATATATAACGAGATTTTTTAATAAACTGTGAGAGAAAATAATAAATGATATGAAAGACAACTAACATATCATATATAGGTTGGCACCCACTAGCAACTAAATTCTCTGTTAAATTCCCCACTCAAAAAAAATATACTAAATAAAAAAAAAAATACAAAAGTGTATGAAATTATGAACAACGCAGAGAAGAGAAACAAGGACAACACAACAAACGAAATTAAGAATTGAACACATAACCAGAAGTACCACTCAAAAGATTAAGCCGAAACTCTTCCCTTGAAGAGGAAGCCAAATTAAGTTAATTCCAATTAGCAAAATAAATTGAACATGTATCATGATCTACTATGGACCCATGTAGTTTATACGTTTGAATATAAAGTTTGAATAAAAATTTAAATTTTTACTAGAAAAAACACTATAGCGAAAAGATTTAATTTGAATTATGATGGAACTCATTTAACAAACGGGAGAATATCTCATATTTACGCGCGTGCACACATTTGAAGATAAATATGAAGCACAACACTAAGGTAGATACATGTACAAGAAAGTATACCTGTCGAGTAGAACCCAACTTGCATTGCGGGAAGTAACTTCTTGCAAAATAACATGCTTGCTGGGATACCCAGCAATTATTTTGACTTCAATGCTGATCTGGAATATTATAACAAGGAAATTTAATTATATGATGGTGATGAATAAGCAATAAGCTAGCTATATATATTGCTTATATGAGACATAATTCGCATATGTAATAGAAACACATGTAGTTTAAAAACACAAAATTTGGATTTAAACTGCTACAGAAATAGATTTATTCTTTTGGTCATCAAAAGGTGGTTTTCTGCCGGTGAAGTATAAATTATTAAACCTTAATGCTTGAAAATGTAATACAACCAGGTGTGTGCATCTAGATATTTCATTTGAAGGCAATAGCTATACGTGATCAGGAATAAAAAATAAAAATAAAAATAAGTTGAAAACTAGATGATTTAATTGCAAATGTATGAGGATAACAGCGTCTTCCTTCTTTTTTCTTTAATTTGTTCATTGTTTGTGAATGAGATATTACTTTATATCATGATCGTTAAAAGAGACTCAAAGGAGTGTTCCTTTCGTTTTTTTAACTCCATATTTTGAGGTTATAAGAAATTCACACGTTATATTAATTTTAGTTGTATAACATGATTTCAAATTCACGTTAAATTTCAACCTTTTTCGGTCGGGGGTCGATTTTAACTGTGAAAAGTACCCATATGATCTTATTTTGGAATCTTTATTTTTCCTAACTAATTTTTCTTATTCTTATTCTTTTCCTTTTATCTTAAGAGCGTTTTTTTTTTTAGTCAAAATGTACGCTTTTTCATTTTTTTTCAAATCCTTCAGCGATCTGTTACCTTATAAATTGGTGAATATATATACAATATCAATATATCGATCTATTTTAAACCGTAAGGTTTGTATATCTACGAGTTTTACATAATACTTTTTTCTGAGAAATAAGATTTAATGTCAAAAAGGAATGACCAATTTACTCGAAAGCTCCTTGGTAAATAAAAGTAAGTAACAGTTTATCCAGCACATATTTGGAGAGATTCGGATTCGGACACTAGAAGATGACAACTGTGGTCTAGGAGTACTCCTGATCACGCTAATTACCAAAGAACAAGCATCATTAATGTTATGCATTTTTAAGAGTCTAATCCCAAAAGTAATCACTCTTATAAAACTGATATATTATACATATATATATATATGTAGTATGTATGTTATAAGAGAATACACATGACATTACCCCTTCATTTTTACAAATTTCAGCGCTTTCCAGGAGCATCTTCACATAAGCATCAAGTTTCTTTGAGACTTCTTTCTCTGTTGCCCGGTCACTCGTCATAAAATTTTCTGAATATAATTTCATGGGGTAACCCACTACGCCCAAAAAAAAAAAAAAAAAAAAAGAAAAAGAAAAAAGAGAGAGATCATTTCAAGTAGTTTAGTGAGAAGTTGAGAAATCTGAAAAAAGCAAATACACTAAAATTAAAGGGTTTAATTAATTTAGTGGAAATTAATTAATAATATATATAATTTTGTAATGATACAGTACTTACTAGGGTGGTGAAGAGTGTGCAAGATTCCAATAACAACAAGAGTATCTCCTGACCGGAGAATGTTGCCTCTAAATCGCACATTGTCGACGGTTCTCTTGAGCTCGCCATCGGAGCGCTCCTTCGTCGCGTCATACACAATTAGAACTTGTGACGGCCAAGGAGGACTTGCACTTGCCATAATCTCCATTGTTGAACTGCTATATATTATTAGTGTGGTCTAATTCTTGGATGTGTTGGTAACTAGTAATTATTGTTCCTCTAGTTTCTTACGTCTATATATATATATATATATATTAATAATTTTCTAGGCCAACTTTGGCGTTTAAATGTAAAAGACTAATTAACTAAACAAGTTTTGATACATGAGAAAGTTAGTTGTTTATGGAAAATGTATGGAGAGATGGAAGACTCTGATTGGCGGCGAGTCCTGATGATCAGAACGTCTTCTTTCTCTTGCAATTCTCTTCGATGTTTGCATTGTTCTGTATAGAGATATGCTATATGGATATTCCTTTGTCCTATATATATATATAATTTAAATGCAAGGACGGACGTGTACAATGACAAACATTTTCTGAAGCATTTACTTACAGGGAAAATATATATGGACTAACGCTTCAAGAAGTTAGTCATTTGTCTTTAATTCCTCAAATTATCGGAATCTATGATTATTCTATTATGCCTTCTTTATTGATTACTCTTTTGACTTGGCCCTGCTTTCCTGGTCAAATATAACGTACTGTTCCTGGAGAATATTATCTCTATAATCATAAATATTCCATTCCAAATTTGAAGAACATAATATTTGGTGGACGTGCTTATAATTTGAGGTAAAATTTATGGAGTGGTGAATCAAATGGTGTAATGAGATAGGGGAAAAAAACAGTTGTGCGTGTAGCAGTTTCCAATGAGTGAGCTTTTATATATATATGCCCTACAAAAGTTGTTGGGAACCAGCCGTGCAAAGAAATACAATATGCCCTACAAAAGTTGGTTTTGGAACCACGAACCAACTTGTATCTCTGTGCAGAGACAATTTCGTATATAACTAAATCACTCTTATTAACAGTAAGAGTAGTACCAACGACACTTTTTACTACCAATTCATGTGGTGGTAAGTAGTTGTCATTTTTCACTAGTAAATGCGATCTTTTAGTATTATTGAAAAAAAAGAAATTAGGATTAGCGTTGAGCTAATATTGTTATTCAAATAATAATGTTCTGCTCATGATACTGAATGACACTGTTCTTAATAATAAACTTGTATGCATAGCAATACTTGGGGAGCCTCTGAGGTCACGTGACAAGACCTTTTTTTTAAAGTAATAATATAAAGCACATTAAATATGTTGGAATCCAAATCTTTATCTTATCTACTATGTTAGACTATTAAGACAATATTCTAAAATTATTTGACAATGTCGGCGTATATACCAGAAAGAATATTCTTATTCCTCTAGTAAGCAGCTACTGACTAATAGTTTAAAAAATAAGATCCGTCTAGAGCAACTTATTTGTTTCCACCTTTCTGTAATTTGCATGTCTCAATTACTGTTAATATCATGTTCTAAATTGAATGACCAAAGATCATTCTCGCAGTGGCAATTGTATTGCCACATCAGTTCATGAGTTTGATAATTAATTTGCAATAAGTTGCTTTTAATCAAATAATAATTCTTATTAGCTCTTTTTTTTTTTTTGTAACCGTGTCGCTCGTGACACGATCCGGCCACCAATAAATAATGAAAAAAAAGGTGTTATTCATGAGGAAAATGACGGCAGTTGAAAAAAAGATCAAAATGACCTACATGAACGGTGAAAGAACATTCACAAGAAAACGACATCAATGTCAAAAACGACAACTAATTACAACAACAGGAAAACGACAACAATTAGAAAACGGCATTCATATAAAAAGGTAACTAACTCTATGAAAGCGGCATCAAGTACTAAACGACATCACTTTAAAAAACGACAACTACTTACATCAACTGGAAAACAACAACAATTACAAAACGGCGTTAATATAGAAACGAAATTCTATGAAAATGACATCAATGTCAAAAACTACAACAACTTGCAACTGGAAAACGACAACAATTAAAAAGCGGCGTTAATATAAAAACGTAATTCTATGAAAACGACGAACAACATTAACTAGAAACCGCATCAAGTATTCAAACGACCATAAATACAATATCAATTGGAGAACGGCAATGATTAGGAAACGCCGAAACGGGATTAAAACACAGATACGCACACACAAGAAAAGACAATTCGACAAATACAATAACTAAACAAAAAACGACACGAGCCTCAACAAACAACACAAACATTAATAGAAAACGACATTAAGTGTGAAAACAGCATGAAGGTAAAAACGACAACAACTTAAAAATGGCATCGTTTGGGAAACGCCAAAAATTGGAAAACAGAATTAACAGAAAACCAATTCACCGAAAACGAGTAACTACTTTAAAAATTAAAACCACAAACAATTTACAACGACGTAAGAAACTACAAACAATTTACAACGACGTCAATTGGAAAACAGGAACAACTTTGAAGCCGACGAAAAGAACGAAAAAAAGTTTGAAACGAGAAGAACCTCGACAAACGAAATCAAAGAACTAAAACGACATAAATGGAAGAAAACGACAAATAGAATTTGAAGTACATGCTTCGAATTCTTGGCATCCTAATTATTTTCAAGCTTGTACTAGTGCTTATTCCTTTATCTAATTAATTACATGTCATATCCCAATACAAAAAAAAAAAAAAAAAAAAAGTGTTCTGAAATACCCCAAAAAAATAAAAATAAAAACTGTTATTTAGATCACTTTCCAAATATACTGAAACACCTAAATGGGAACCTCAGAAGTGTAATCCTGTGGATGTTTTCTAATGCTTTCTCTAAGAAGTTTCTCTTGATCTTTAAGGTTTTGTGGTGTTTGGTCATAAACATCAGTGAACATCTCAGCAATTGGAGGTTTCTGTCTTTTCTGCAACTTGAATTGCCTGCAATAACTGCATCAAAAAATTTATTATATGTTAGAAGAAAGAATATATGTAGAAAACAAGGTTAAGAAAAGCAACCCGAAAAGAAGATATATAGGCATTTAAAACAACCTGCTTCTTTACACTGCTCCTGCTCCGGAGCTCGGTCTCAGCTTCATCACTCCACCAGCCATTTCTTTCCACCCATTTTCTAAATCTGTTAACAGGGTTTCTCGCCATTTTCCAGTACTCGATTTCATCGGCGGTTCGATACTTTGTCGAATAATCTGAAGTGGAATTGTGTCCCACTCTATAGGTAAGGGCCTAAAAGTTAAGCAAAATTTTAAAACCAAGCATAATGGAGAAAAGTTAAATGTGTGCATTATAGTGCTACTATGCAGTCCTTTTTATCACAAATATATGTCTATGCTTTGATAGAAACATGTCAGCTATCCACAGAGCTACGTACAAATTAGTACTGGGATTTCTTGCCCCTACTGAATTTTTAAAATTTTTAATTCAAACATGCATTCCATCGATTATTAAAACTATGTCCTTATATAGTGAAATTTTATATTTAAAATGTTTCTTTTTTTCATGTTGTGCTTCTATTGGAAAGATTTTCTCATTGATCTGCTACTAAAGTCAGCTACTTTATAATAAGCAAAGGAAGAACAATTAAAATGCACCTCAACTAGTATAGGTCTCTGCTCAGTTATGGCTATTTCAGAAGCTCTGAGAATTGCGCTATAAACGGCAAGAGCATCGTTTCCATCTACCCGAATACTTCGGATTCCATAAGCTCGGCCCTTAACCACAATGCCATCACCTGCCAAAGGTGAAGCACTAGTGAGAATTACAAGTTTGAAATCTATAAACAGTGTCCTACTAAGATGTACAATATGTTGGAATATTTTTATGTGGACTTCCATAATCATAATAATTCACTCTGTTATTAATTAAAGTATCTTATGAACAATTGTGTTAATGTAAATTAACACATGCATGTATGTTGAATATTGGTCCATTATAGGATGGACACTTATTTTATGGGAGAAATAGGGAAATAGGCCAACACTTAAGATGAATTAAAATTAATAGGTTAATAGTTTACATAAGTTAATAAATAGGTCAAATTACTATTTTTGTCCATAACTTGTCTAGTTATGAACCATAACTTATCCATAATTTACGGTTTTTGTCCATAACTTGTCTGGTTATGAACCATAACTTGACAAGTTTGTCCATAACTTATCTGGTTATGAACCATAACTTGACAAGTTATGGCCTATTAATTTCTATAACTAAAAGTTGGCCTATATACTTTCTTAAACTTTTCATATTGGCATATTTTCTACTATTTCCCTTGTTTTATTAACTCGCTTGAAGTATATGAACTCCATCTATCTCATAATATTTGGTCAGCCCATTGGACCAAATACTCTCTCTAATTAAATATTGGTTAAAGCCAATATCCTCACCCCATCTCATTTACTCCATTTTTTGGTGCCACCCTTTTTTTTTTTTGTGGTGTGTGGGGTGTGTGTGTGGTGCCCGAACGTGGGAGAGAGAGGGAGAGATAGAGAGGAGCTCAAGAGCACCTCTTGCCATTCTTCCTTTGCAACTCCTCCACCCACTCCAGCTGGCTCATTGGCGGATTCCGGCAACCGTGGACGAGCTGTTTCCGCTGCCCACCGGAAGAGGTATGCCTAAATCCCAAATAAGAAATTTTTTGTGGCATTTTTGAATTTTAAGCTAGATTAGTGTTTTTGATCTTGTTTAGATCATTTTAAATCTAGCAATTGGTATCAGAGCCAACTTATTTGGGTTTGGAGCTATGTAGTTTTGGATTTTTCATTTTCGGTGGAAGGAAAATCCAAAATTTGAATCCATGTTTGGCTCAAGTAAACGTTGTTTTGAGGTTACCCACTTCGAGTCTGGCTTATGGGTGACAATTTTCTTGAGTTTCGTGGGTCGATTTGGCCGGATTCACTGTGTTTTCAAACTTTAAAAATGGCCGGTTATGGGTTTTTAGGGGTCTGATTTTTAGGCCTTGTTGAGAAAAATTAACCCCAGAATATGAAAGAGCACAAAATTTAGAGAAAAACCCCTTTGGAATCATCAAAATCGGAGTTATAGATAGGAAGTTGTGGCAATTTGAATATTCGGGTTGAGAAACGGGTCTTTTGACCCGTCTCAAGGTTGAAGACGACCAAAGAAAAGAAAAAAAAATATGCGTCAATGTGTTAGGCGTGCGTCAACGCCCACGTGGCGCGCTTGAGACCCAGCGCGCGTGTCAGCCACGCGTCGTGCTTGGGTGGCGCACGTGGGGCCCATTTTTGGGCTAAATTCCTCCATATTTTGTGATTTTAATTAACTCCGTTTTGACCGCCGTGTTCGCTGTTACGCTCTGTTTTTCATTTCTTACCCAATTAAATGATTTATTTTGGGTTTAGGCCACCATAAAATCATGTTTTTAATATTTTAATATTATTGATTTTATATTTTTATGGGTGGCTAATTCTCACAATTTTCAAACAAATTTTTCCTGGTCATTTCGTATACAATTTGTTTGATGATTGACGCCATAAAATTATTATGTTGTTGTTATTATATAGCATATATGTAATTGTGAGAATTCGACAATAGTGAATGTTTATGTACTCGCCTCTCGTGAATCTAAACATGTCAAATTGTCTGAGTATGTTATGGAGCTCTCCCACAAAATTTAACATTTCCTTTTGAAAAAGGATTGGGATACACACTTCTTACATGGATGCACATGAGCTACTAGAAAATATTTTTATTTAAATATTTGTTTATTTTAAAAATTTTCATATATTTTATGGGTAGTTTTAATTCTCACTATTTTGAGACCTAAAATTTTGAGGCATGTTTGTTATTCCACATTATATGGTCATATTTTATTTGTTCTCCCACATAATTGTTTTTGGTAAATAAAATATAGACATATAATATGGATGTTTGTTCAAATTTTGAAATGCCCATTTTGTATTCAACATTTTAATGCCTAATTATTTATATAGGCATACATGGTCTCTTTTGTGTTAAACTAAGAATGAAAATTTTAATTAGAAGCTCATGTGTTATTATAAAGCTTAAGCTATAAGTTTATCCATAATTTATTTATTTTTGATGTCTCATTATTATTTGATATCTTGTTTTATGTGAGTATCATGTTTTTTAAATTATGCTATCCAAGTGGGAGAAAATTAAAAATATTTTTTTTTTGTGGATTAACATAATCACTAACTCACATACTATTATCAAATAATAAATTGTGAGATTATATGGATAAACTTAATTTGTTGATTATGTTCCGAAAGTCCATACGGGTAATAGCACTACAAGAAATATCATCATTAGTAACTGACCAAAAACGTTATTAGTCACTAGCAATAGCGTTTTGTGGAGCGCTAAGACATCGGACGCTATTAAAAGTCCTAAGAAAATATAGCGTTCTAAGAGAGTTATTGAAAGCGTTATAGAATTGAGTTATTGAAAATATAGCGTTATTTTCAACCTCTTACAGCTATTTAGCATGGCTACGATACAGATTAATAATTTTTTTTCCTTGTCATGTTCATACTCTTATAGCTTTTTAAAATTATTATTGATATCCTTTTGAATTCATTCAAATAGATGATAATTCTGAGTAACATCTTATATCTAAATAGGAACATTCAAATTAAAACATAAAAACATTCAACTTATCAATTGTTCTCAGTATCTACCAAGTTGGCAATAAACTTACATCTATAACATAATTCATACAATGTCCAAAACCTTAACATTCAAAACAAGTAAAGAAAACAAAGGAATAGCTGGAGATAACAAAGTATCCAAAACGTCTAACTAAGTGAAATGGTGAAGTAAATCATTCCATCTTGACAAAATGCTTCAACAAAAAAGTCATCTCCACCGTTTAACCTGTAAGAAAGTGATTCACTATCAAAACAATAATCAAACTCAACTAAAACTTTCACTATTTAACCTATAAATAAAGCAAGGACTAGTTACATCATTCACAACTACATAGCCACATCCACATATATTTTGCAGTGAGTTAGAGGAAACATGGCTTCAATGATGCACTAGACAAAAATTTAATGTCAAACTTGTAAGACAAAAAGTATCTTACATGTATTGGTATGTAGATAGTTGGAGAAAGCATGAGTCTTCATTGCCTACATTTTCAGTCTATTACCAACGGAACTTCGAAACAGTTATACAAAATTACAAAACCATGTTAATATCAACATATGTGTAGTTGACCATCCTTTCCTACTATCAGGACACAATACACAAATACAGGCCCATCAAAGATGCATATATTTTCCATTAAAAAAATATTTCAGAAACTCGACACTTTTCCTTAAACACAAATACATGACAATCGGTACGAGACATTTCTGGCCGCCATAGTGATATGATTATGGTTATTCGGTATTACCAAATGCCTTCTCATGGATAAAAATTTTAAAAACCTTAAACATAAATATGCAACAGTCCAGTCATCTAAGATATTTGACGCATGCGTGACCCTGTTAAATAATAGGACTAATTTCACACTTTCAGATGTGAATCATAACACTCTGGAGCATATTAGACTAAAAGAAGAATGAAAAAAGAGATACCTAATGGCTAATGCTCATGCCCGTGGTCATCATGGCCATGGCCGTGGCCCTCCCAAGGATGCCTCCAACCCTATATTATCAGATACAGTATGAAAGTGAATCCAAGTAAGACAATTAGAATTAATCTTCAATACAAAAATATCTGAGACATGATACAAACTTACCAATACAACAAGACCATACTGCTTGGCCCTGTATAAGATCTAAAACCTGCGGAATAATAAGGAAAAAAATTTGTTTAAAGCAATGAAAAACTCAACGTCTCACATGAAAAGAGCTATTAAAACTTACATCCTTGTCTCATACCCAACCAGTACTCGACATGTTCAGCAGTCAGGAAAAGAGATAGCGGCAAATGATATTCAGAAATACGAGAATTCACCTTAAACCAACATATCAAAAACAATACAGTTTTCAAAGTATGGAGATTAACCACTCAATTCAATTATAGCCTCTTAATATGACCTCCATATATTCAGCTTAAAAGAATGTACACAATACCTAATAACCTAAAAGAAAATAGTTCAAGAAAATCCATTTTCTTTGGGTTAATCGACTGGATTTCGTACTTGCCGATCCAAAGAGAATAATGCCTTCAAAAAACTAAGAAAGAAACCCAATAAAAGCACCGATTTTGATGTCCAGTACGCAGAACAGATGTTGGGGCTACACAATTGAAGAAAGAAACAAAATTGAATAATATAATATGCGGATTTGGGAGATAATTAACTAAGAGTGTGAAAATACTGAAACAGTAAAGGAACCACAGCTAATGCTTCCATACCAAATTTCAGAACAGTAACCAGAGCTTTGGACTCTGGACTTGTACTGTTACTTAAGGTTGTGGGAACTGCACTAACAAAGCCACTCAAATGCTTCATGGGAGGATGTAGGGAGACATTTTTCACATTTTTCAACAAAGCATGGAGCTTGAAAAATTTGACTTCCCGAAGGCTGAATTTGCCGAAGGCTGAATTTAAACATGGTTTTAAATTCACATTTTTGTCTCCAAGCCATCATAACCACAACGAAAATAGAACAAGAGAAACAAGAGTAAATTCGGATTTAAACCAAATAGGAGGAAAAAGTGGAAAACCCTACCTCAAAAATAAAAGCTCCTTCCTCAAAAGTTCTTAAGGGCTTAGCATCCCGACGTCGCCCTCAACATTTTCAATCAAGTAGTGTCGACCTCCACCGCCGGAGATGGTAGCTCACGGCGCGGACAACGGTAGGGCTCTGGTGAGCTTCCGAGCGTGATGGATTCCATAGGCAATATGGGTGTCATCTCGTTCTCCTCTTCGTTGTGAACTCATAGAAACAAGAATCACTCAATTCTGATCAAGAACGAGTGAGTTATTAAATTTTGAGATTCAAAAATTTTTATTGGAAGAAGAGAGAGAGAGAGTTCGGTAGAGGAAGAGAAGAACGAGAAGGAGAGAAAGAATACATGTAGAATAAGGAGAGGCAAAAAAATAAATATGAGAAAGAGAGAGAAATTTCAATTTTCGTAACCCGCCAAAACATTTCATGATTTTCTAATATATATATATATATATTGAAAATAACTTTTTTAAAACGCTATAAAATATAATCAAAATAAGTTTTAATAACGGTTTTTCAAAAACGCTATAACTAAAAGTTATTAAAAGCCTCTTTTGGTGTTGTGTAGAATTATCCTATCGATAGTTTTATTGCTTGGTAGGACGCTTGAGTCTTGTTGGAGCTTAAGCTTGTTATCTTTATCCATGTATTTTGGTTACGTATTATTATTTGACTTTTTTGGTTATATGAGTATCATGTTTTAGATTATGCAGTCCAAGTGGGAGAATATTGTGAATGATTGTGAGTGGACTTGCATAATCACTAAACTCATATTATAGTTAAATAATATATTGGAGTGTTAAGAATAATGGTATGTATTTACCATATTGTTAAGATCCATACGGATAATTAAATTATCCTATCGATAATTAATTGTTTGGTAGGATGCTTAGACCGGTGAAGGAAGTTTGTTAGATGTCATGAACCGCATAATCTTTACTACCCATCAGTGGTGGATTGATGCATTTGGTTGTGATGTTTGATGAATTGTCCTTACCTACGAAAGTGTTCTATTCTTGCTCAACGGACTCTAGCACACAATGATTATATTGGCTTGGATCATTAGGAAGGTTAAGTGAAGGGCAAATTGCATGATCTTGTTTTACATGCCTATTGTTAGTTGCCCCTATTATTTTCTTTAGCCTTGAGCAATCCTTGTATCTCCGATATCTTGACGCTAAATGAGACAAGTTATCATTAATGGTGTGGATCTCTCCTTATGAATTCATGGTGTTAGAACGGACATGGCCTTGAGAGTGGATGTGTTTCCTAGCTCCACTAATGTGTTGAGAAACTCTATGATGAGTAGGAGTGTATGGATAACACCGAGACAGTAGTGTCTCAATTTTAGGATGAGACAGTCACTAAAATTAGCTTTATGGAGAACGTTGTTGATAAATGCATATGTGTAAGGTCAGCGGGAGCAGTTGCATTTTTCATGTTTTTATGTCGGTGACAACTTGCTCGCGCCTAATGATTGTGACCTAGTGGTTAAGATGAATAGCATGTAGCCTAGTCACTTTGATTTGAGAATCTTAAAGAAGCCTCTTATGTTTTAGGCATGTAGATTCTCCGTGACAAGGATAAGTGCATTTTGTTATCGTCTCAGAGAACCTATATTGTTCTTGTTTCGAACAGATTCAGTATGCATTCTTGTTCTCCTAGTAAGCATTGTTTGTTAAAGTGACAAACTCTCAAAGGTGTAATGTCCTTATGGTGAAGTAAGAGAGATCATATAAAGTTGTCCCGTATGCTTACGTCTTTAGTAGCTTGATGTATGTTCAAGTATGCACACGTCTCATTATTGTGTTTGTTGTTGACGTGCAGATTCGGTACTTGAGTGATTGTTGTTATTATTGTTGAATTAGCTGGGAATGAAGTACCAGATAGTTGTGTATTGGTGAACCAACACTTTTGTTATAGTTGGATCTCGTGATGCCGATTGATCAGGCTGCTTAAATGATAAAAGGAGGAGCTACTTTGTTGAAAAGTGTCAAATAGACACTCGTAGCGTCCTTGACTGTGATGTGGAGTGTGTGGCGTATCGTGAGGCTATTTGTGTGATGTAATTGTGGAACCTTGTTTCAACATTAGGAGTAGTTCACTCCATTTCTGGATTTGCTGAAACTATATTGTGAAAGTTCCATAATAGTATATTTCTCTTAGAACACCAAGAGCATTGTCCGCTCAAGCATGATAATGGCGTGTTCTGTTTTGTAAAGAGAAATTATAAAATGCCTCATCGTTATTGAAAACATGCCTATAAACAACATGTTGGCAGTTCCACTAAAGGCTTACCTATTAGGTGTTTTAAGAACACACATCCCATTCGGGACTGTAAGGAGCCTGTAGTTGTATTGAGTTAGTGGGAGTTTACTGTCATTTGTGTGTGACATGTCGTTATTGATAAGGATTGCTTATGCCTCGAATAATACATACGTATTCATGGATCTGTCACTTTATGTGTGATGTTGTGTTGACACACTTTTTAGTTGATAAAGTGACAAGTTGAAAAGAGACATCTGGTTGTTAGTCTCTATCATTATTTTTGATCCATGTATTAAAGTTGTCGTCATGCTTTGATGAATCTCTAGCGCCTGATTATGTATAATGATTGTATTCTATTGCTACGTTATTATGCATGATTGTTTTGGGCTTCTGCTTATTATGTGAGATTCTTAGTTGATGCTTATGCTGTGATGAGTGAATGTTCGTTCTATGATTATGTCGTCCAAGTGGGAGTCTGGAATATTTTTATGTGGACTTCCATAATCATAATAATTCACTCTGTAATTAATTAAAGCATCTTATGAACAACTGTGTTAATATGAATTAACACATGCATGTATGTTGAATATTGGTCCATTATGGGATGGACACTTGTTTTATTAACTCGCTTGAGGCATATGAACTCCATCTATCTCATAATATTTGGTCAGCCCATTGGGCCAAATACTCTCTCTAATTGAATATTGGTTAAAGCCAATATCCTCACCCCATCTCATTTACTCCATTTTTTGGTGCCCCCCTTCTTTTTTTTTTTTTTTTTTTGTGGTGTGTGGGGTGTGTGTGCGGTGCCGGAACGTGGGAGAGACAGGGAGAGATAGAGAGGAGCTCAAGAGCACCTCTTGCCATTCTTCCTTTGCAGCTCCTCCACCCACTCCGGCCGGCTCATTGGCGGATTCCGCTGCCCACCGGAAGAGGTATGCCTAAATCCCAACTAAGAAATTTTTTGTGGCATTTTTGAATTTTAAGCTAGATTATTGTTTTTGATCTTGTTTAGATCATGTTTAGATCGTTTTAAATCTAGCACAATAAAGGCGCATAATGATAACACAAGTTCTTTAATTGTCTAGCGGATTGAAAAAATATAGGACTTAATTTCCAGTAGATATTTATCGTATATATATCTCCGTCATAGAATTCTCTTTGAATTTTTAAAAGGAACCCATTGCGAAAGAGCAAAAAGATCATAGCAATAACAGGAAAGAATTAATACTCAGTGTGTGAAATTAGACATGCAACTTGCGAAAGAGATGATGAGACAGTGAAGTAATTGTGCTTATTAGAACCCTAATGTATAGGCATTTGTCTTCCTTTCCCATAATCAGCTTTGTTTCCAAAGCATTGGTTGGCAAACTCTTGCAATGTAAATCCTCTCCACAATAGCAATCCAGGCTCCCTATACTGCCATATTACAACAAATACACACACACACACACATATATATATATAAACGTTCAGTACAACATTTAGGTTTTTATTTTTTTTTCTTTTTACTTATCAAATATGACTCCCTTCCCAATAACTTCTAATGACTCTGAACTTTTAGGTGAATATATATATATATATATATATATGTATATACATCATTGGACATGGTGAAAATTTATGATTATAACAAAGATTGTCATATATATATGCATATTATTTGTTTTGACCTGACGCAGAACAATATCATGTGAAGTAAGAGCAGCTGCTGATCCAATGTTGGTAGCTTCTTCCCCCATTGTGTTGATGTAGAAGGAAATTCGTCCCTTCCTCTGCGCCTCATACAATATTGTATCCATCGCTTGAATTCTCACCATGTCGCTGTACATTTTCACTGCTAATTCCTTAGTCACCTATTAGATTATATATGCAACGTTCAAATAATGTTTAGTGAATTTATGCCATACTAAAAGCAAGGTTGATTTGCTTATTCAACAAAAAAAAACAAAAAAAAACAAAAAAAACAGGCAAGGTTTTGAACTCTGATGAACACTGTTATTCATTATTATTAGTAATGCATCATTATACGTGTATTAGTAAAAATTAAAGAAATTGAGTCACTCCCAAATTAAATGTATTGTAATGTGTGAGGCGTCCACATTATGAAAGGTGGTTATAATAAGTTAATTTAATTTTTTTAGTATTTATTTCTCTCTTAAGAAAAGTTGGTTTCTTTTGATCAGCCTGTGTACCTGTTCAACACTGCTTTGCATGATTGGCTGCCCATCATCGTCAAGAACTCGATAACACGCAACCCTTTTAGCGGCGGACTCGGAAATAAATTTCATTTCAGAAGTAATTGTCACCCTTCCTCCTGGGAAATCCAGGCCCTGCAACATGACCAAGACATATAAATTATTATTTACTTTCTTATTTTGCTTATAAAAATCAAGGCCTTGCAACTGATGTGCCTTAATATTGTAAGTTTGAAGATTTTCAACTAGCTTTCTTGTTTGTTATATCTCTTAATTTACCAGATTATGTTAAGAGTACTTAAGACTTGGCCGGAAGCACATCACGTGCTCTAAGATGGTAGGATGATTTTTTCTTTTCAGAATTATTATTGTTCATACATGATAGATAGACATATACATACACACATACATATAAATAATATATATAAAGAGGATTTTGTACGCCAATTATTTGATTATCAATTTGCTCAATATTTAACAATCAGAAAACAGCATACCTTGTTATCTTCGTCGTCGTTAACGTAGTGAGAATGTAGTTGTAATGTGGATTTGACACGGCAAAACCTCAAATATTTTTCGTTTGGTTTTCCACATGAGAAGTTGTAGTCGTAACAGTGATCATCATAAAGTGGCCTAATTATAATACCAGATTTATTGTGCTGAAAGGAAGAAATACTACGAAACAACTATCCAACTTCTTTCTCAGAAAATACCAAATACTAGTTCTTCTCATAGCCATGGTTAAATGGGCAAGCCAAAGAAATTAAGAAAGGAAAATGAAACAAAAAAAAAAAAAAAGAAAAAAGAAAAGGCTGAGAAAAACAATATACAGAAATACAAAATATTCTTGTTGGACATGCAATGTTCACGTGATTTATATTAGAAAGTTTGGATAAGTAGCTAGTCACGAGAAAAACGTACGGAATCAAACGTCAATTATTAAGGATTGTACAGAGAAAATGCAACGTGGGAAACACACGTTGTGGATGGTTTGTGGAAGTATGTGCATGATATATATGACTTGATGACGTGGCATTGGGATAAGGAATTTTTGTATCGCATTCTCTTATTTCGTGTTCTTTTAATAAATCATATCATATTAATAAAAATGTTATGTTAATTCATCTAAAAACTCATATTATTTAAATATTTTAATTAACGTGATATAATATTATTAAAGAAACACAAGAAATAATAGAAAAAAAGAACATGGGTGTCAAATCCTTTTTATACTATATACTATTAATAATGTTTCCCATCCATGCTATATCATGCCTATCAATTTTGGAAAATATTTAATTCAAATCTCAAAAATTGATATGATGTAGCTAGTTGATCATGGGTCGAAATGAATAAGCACGTGGGGTGGGCTTTAGTAGTCACGTCTGGTTTTTTTTTTTTTTTTTTTTAATGTAGTCACATCTAGTTAATAATTAGATAGTCACGTCTAATTATTGATTATGTATCATTCATTTTACCAATTCGAGTTTAGAATTTAAATTTTATTATAATAAAAACTATCAGAAAAAGTCACATTTAACTATTTGTTACAATAAAATGCTTTCCTTTTATTGAAAGAAATGCACCTCAAGGAGGCTATACTTTCTTTTACTAATACTTGATCGTAAAGGACGCAATATTATTAGAAATGAAAAAAATATATAATAATGAATAAATAGTACAAAAAAAAAAAAAACAAGAGATGATCGTAGCATTCCTGAAAACGCAAGATAAAATGAAGCATTTTATAAAAACACAAAGGATGTTGACGTACTTATCCCATTTTGTATTAGATACTTTCAAAAAAAAAAAAAAAAGAGTCGTGGATCTCAGTCTTTTATAGGCCATGAGCTCTAGAAAACACATGTAACAACAATCTTAGAATGCTAGCTAGCCAATTGGTAAAAAATGAGATTCACATGTTTTTTTTAGCTATTTTCTTTTTAGTAGATTAACATTGTACGTAAACTCGTTTATATATATATATATATATATATATAATATTCTCATAGTACAGCTAATATCAGTTCTTCTATATCAACTACTATAGTTTGATTGATCTGTCCAACACATGGATCAAACCATTTAGAATTACAAACCCAATTGCTTCTTATTTTGATCTTATAATATTATACAACATAATTATTGACGATGACAGTAGAGCAGGCGAATATTTTTTATATTTTATTTGTTGACTGAGAAAAGCCAAAGAAAAACGCGCGAACTAATTAATTAGACGTGCCCCATAATAATTACTGCACGGAATAACTTATTATTAGTAAATACTCACACCCACGCCAATATTAAAGGGAGAGAAATGCAGACATACATGCGTGAAATAGCTATAAAACTTGACCACATATACTCACGCACTAATCCGTACATATATCGTAGACATATACAGTACGCATTTGATAAAATGTAGCATTTCATAAAGCACCAAGTAGGTTTAGGTACTAATCCCATTTTTGTCTTAGATACTTTACAAAAAAGATAAGAGTCATAGATCTCAAATTTTCATAGGTCATGAGCTCTAGAGAACAAATATAACAACTTTAGGATGATAGCTAGCTAATTGCTAAAAAAAAATAAATAAAAAATAAAAATAAAATAAAAAAAATAAAAAAAATACACATGTTTTTCTTTAACCATATTTTAAGCAGGATATTCACGTTATATTTTCAAAGCCACATAAATTTTAATGGTTACTTTAATATTTATCCATCGATAGGTATCATTGTATTAGCGGTAAGATATTGATCTTATTATTGATGGAGACGTAACTATTGAAAACTCATTTATATATATGTATATATTCGTATTAGCGGTAAGATATTGATCTTACTATTGATGGAGACGTAACTATTGAAAACTTATTTATATATATGTATATATTCAGAGCAGCTACTAATTTTAGATCTTCTAGATCAACTATAGTAGTACTTGATAGATCTATCCAACACATGGATCAAGCCTTACGATTGCTTCTTATTTAATTCTTATAATATTATACAACATATTATTGATCGATAACATGACTAGCGGAGGCCGCCATTGAATATTTTTATTTATTGGCTAAAAATGCCGAAGACAAACGAACTAAGACAAGCCCCATAAATTATAACTGCACGGGAATAGCTTCTTAATAATACATACATATATATATATATATATATATATATATATATCCACACTCTATCACACACATACGCACACATGTACGCAGAGTAACTTTCCAGTGTCCTCTTTTTTATGACATTTTAGTTGAGACATGATATGTTATTTAGTCTACTAAATAACAGTTGTTTTTGTCGTTGTTGGGAACAAGAACTTGTTGAAGGCAAGATTTGACGTCAACCTCGTGAAACCCAGTGGCTTCCAAGTACTGCTTGTATGTCATTCCACGGTATCCCGGCGGGTGACAATCGTCCAGAAACTCCATTGCTGGCTTCACAAATGCCTCCAACGACGGTCCGTGAAGTGTCGATGCAGATATCCTCTTGACTTTGTTGTCGCCCACCACCACTCTGTGAACAGTGCTTTTGCACTTTCCATTTGTAAGAATCTGTACATGTATGGAATATCATTGATTTTAAGCAATAGCTACTCAGAAAGGATTGTAATTATATGCTATAGAACTAATGTCCTAATCATGGTTTTATCCCCTAGATATTTCTTAAAGTAATTAAACAAGAAGCACTACCATTTATTATTAATAAAATATAATATGTGTATCTTAAAGTAATTAAACAAGAAGCACTACCATCTATTGTTAATAAAATATAATACATACACATATGTCGGAAAATGAGAACTGTCATATGAAAAAAAATAAATAAACCAAAATTATAAATAAAAGAATTGGACTCCAAAATTCTACTTTTGCTATCTAGCAGCTACAAATGTGATGATTACATCACTAACGGAGACATATATATTTTTTTTCTTGAAAAGCACTACTAGCCTTAACTTTAAAAATACGTATATGCATGCATGCACGTATACATGTATGTACTTAACTATATATATGCACGTATACATGCATGCACGTATATATATATATATATTCACACTTAACACTATGCAAGTACCTCAAGATGATCTGAAAAGATTATGAAAATGGAACTAGGGGGCATATTAACATCGACCCATTTCCCGTCATGGGATAGTACTTGGAGGCCACCATTAACATCTTGTATGAGAGAAACAAACAAGCCTGGATCAGTATGATCAGCCAAACCCATAGAGCCTTCGGACTTGAAATTCGGTGGGTAAAGATTTGTGACAAACACATCAAATCCTGATTTGAGATTGAGTGCCTTTTCTATGTAGCACTCTTCAAATCCCAATGCTCTTGACATTGCTTTTGCCAAATCGAGTTCCACCTCTCGTAGTCTTTTTGAATAATCCTCTAAAGCCACGCTGTTTACAGCACCAGCCACTTGCGTTTAGATCACCTTAGGGATAGTTTCTTATATCATGATCAGTAGGAAAACGAAATATATATATATATATATATATTTTTTTTTTTTCATAATCTCCACTTATTAATTCATTTGTTTATAACTTTCAACTCAAGAATGACAATTTTGTGAAAGAAAAGTTCCTCTTTAGTTTTATTTCCCTTTAAAAATAGAATAACAATAAAAAAAATACATTTATTTGTAGTCTCGTCATACTTTACAACTTTAAGCAATATATATTAAAAAAAGTCATATGATTCTAAAGTTAGTAAGCATTATAAAGAGAAGTGAATTGTACCAACCACTTCCCTATATATAGGTGATCAATAAATACTATATATAAAAAAAGAAATCATTGATACTCCTTTTCTTATATTTATTATGTTCTTCCTTAGATTCCTTAACAAAGGGAACATGTCCGCAACTTGTTTAGCGTTGTTCTGGAACTGACAAAGATAAAAACAGAAACGAGAGTGGTCTAAAATGAAGAAAAGCACCTGAAATGGGCTGGTTTAGGAGGGCAATGGAATTGAGGATGCACAGCCACCTTGAGATGTTCCCTATTCTCCTCAAGTGAAGAGCTCAAACCCCATCTGATCCTATCCGTTGGATTCTTTCCCTGGTACGGTCTTCGGCCATCCACGTCCGTTGGATCAAAGAAATCAGAAATTCCCTTGAGGACATTCTCGAAAACGCTATGTGACACACCGTGATTTACCAGCTGCAAATACATCAAAGTTCATGAACACCCTTCAGTTTTTGTGTCTGTGTACGTATATATTATATCCTTCATGAAGTGGAGAAATATCATACATCAAATTTTTTCTAAACAGACAAAGCAAAACAAAACAAAAAACAAGCATATTTAGAGGGAAAGCATATTTACTTTAAAAAAAAAAAACAAAGGACGTATATATAAGTGCTTGTTTCGATCATGATATGGTTGTGAGACTTGTTTTCTGTTGTAATGAATGTTGAATCAGGAAAATTAGTCATAAGGTTATAATTTATCTTCAAATTAACCGGAGATAGCAAAACACTACACTGTGGCTAAGGTACGAAGGTAAGGATAACAATTAACAAACACGTACAGATATATATATATATATATATATATATATGTATAACAATAGTCTACAAGCTCTTCGTTATCCTTTTTTGCCCTATGTACACTGACAGTTGCATGCAAGAAATTTGAGAGCTCGTATACTCATTGTCCGTTCCAATATAATATGTGTGGTTTTCTTAACCATAATTAAAGACGTTTTATAGCATGACATTTATCCTTTATATATATATATATAGTATCATGTTACATTTTAACTTCTAAATATAAGACTAATCCCTCAAAATATGAATATATATATATATATAGATTCTCTCACACATAATAATAAAAGGAAAAGAAAATAGTATATAGCCCGACGGACGGGACTGTGATTTCAATAAGACACAAACTGGTGCGGATACTACAAAGAAAGAAAAGTAAAAGGAAAGGAAAGACAAAAAATGAAAGTCGACCCTACGTTGAAGAAGCCATAATCTTGACAGACATGGCTAAGGTAACGGAGGGAGTTGGAGCGCTTCTCAGGATCATTAGAGAAGAGCATAGAGTAGTCAATGATGGGAACTATCTCATCATCAACAGGCTTATTAACTCTAATCAAATCATCACTAGGCATGGTCATGATTGAGGACGAGTTGGAGTCAATATTGTTTATGGCTTCTGATAGGCAATTAGGCACATAAGGAACATTGTTAAGCGTTTTGTTGGCCATTTCACGGGTGGAAAAAAAAAAGAGCGAGAAAGAAGAGATTAATTGCAATAGATCAGAGTTTTTGTGAAAGCAAAGAAGCGCTAATTGATTTGCATTGATGGTTGGAGCTCTTTAAGGTGACTTTTATAGACGGATGAATTGACCAACTATACATGTTATTACACGTACATATAATGATGTTTTAGTTGATAATGATCATGACTAATTTAATGTATGGAGATTATATACCAACTCTTAATTAATTAAACTTGTACGTACGTGCTGTTCATTATTGGTATATTGACAAAATGATATATCAAAATTAAAATCACCCTTTTTAGTAACGTTTTGAGTTAATAATTAATATTTGAATTTCACTGCTAATAAATTTCGTAAATGAATACAAAATTACCACAGATAGTACTTTTCTCACTCTTGATCGTTGCTAAAACAGTACTTGGCGAGTCTAATATTACTCTTAATTTTATTAACTGGGTACTGCTCATTTAAATTTCGGAGAAGTACAATCATTCCCTTTATTTTGCCTAGATAAATTACAAAGAGATATACAATTTATTAACTTAAATATTTTATGACAAAACCTCCGGCAATAACTTTGTTAAATTTTGATGTAGGATGACAATAATACCCAAAAATGTTGTGAGATATATTCTTTCTTCTAGATGAAACAATCACTTTCCACAACATAACTGAGGACCGATTGACCTCTGAGTTGGACCACCCGAAGGGCTCTGAGGTAATTTGACATTTTCATTGGGGAAAATCATGTTGAAGAGCTTTTTTTTTTTGTTTTTTGTTTTCCTCAAATTTAAAACGTGTTGCACGGTCTACTATGATCCCTCTCCCTCTCCTTGTTTCTTCATCCTTGTTCGTTTTTTTCTTTAAAGAATAAATATCACCTTTCATTTTACTTCAATTTCTGTGTTCCTTTTGACATGCTTTTGATTTTGTTTTCGCACTTCTTAGTTGTTTCTTTGTTTGTTTGTTTTCTTTTTCTTTTTCTTTTTCTTTTTTTTTTTACTTCTTCACTAATTCTCCAATTTGTGTAACCATTTTTTTTTTTTTTGTAAATATGTTTTTTTTCCCTATAGTGCGCCTTTCTGTATGTTGTTTCAAATAATATATTATTATGTAAAAATCACATACATGTTTTTATTCATATAATATTTAGTATCTTTCCAATGTTAATTTTTTTGAATACTCGATGACGACCAGCCCTTTTTTTTACCCTCTTATCTAGCTAATAGTATTTATTGATCGCAGCAAAAAAAAAAAAAAAAAAAAGTATTTATTAATCACATGTGTGTCGTTACTTAAATATTTCATAAAAATTACAAATTTTCCCCGCGTGTTATCTGTTTTCTTCGTTTTTAATGATGTAGATATAGTACTTTGAGTCAACTTTAAACATAAATAATATGGAGATATTTCACTTTCTACGCAATTATAAGTTACTTGTTGCATACACATGCAAGTTGGACTATAAATATGAAAGTTGTTCGTCTATATATGAATGCGTCTTCAAAAATACTGGAAGATTAATAATTATTTTATATTGCAACTGCGATAAATAATAAGTATCAAGACATGCAATTATATACAATATATGTTGATTTTTCCTTAAAAATTTACCGCTTGAGAAGGAAAAGTTAATGAAATTCTCTCCAAACTTCTGCTATTTCTTTTCCTTTACTTTTCGAATTTTGAAAAATAACTCCTCTAAAACGTTTGTAAATTTGATTTAAAGCTGATTGATTAAAAAGAATTTGAGCTAAAAATTTTAATTATTAGAGATATTAATAACAAAATTATTTGTTTTAATTTAAATCTAAGATCAGAAAAATGAACAAAAAACTTAATTTTGAGAAGGTCTTACAGAATTTATTCTTTAACTGCGTTCCACGTGATTTCTGCATTAGATGTATGTCATCCATCAAAACTTAAATGTTGGAAGTTATATCTCCTAAATATTCTATTCATTCGGGTTCCAAAGTATGGTATTATTTTTAAGGAATTACATTTTAAATGTTTCCTTGTTTTGTGTGTGTGTACATAATATGGGTCCGTAATTTAGTTTCGTGTGAGAACCAACAATTAAAAAGAAATATTTTTTCTACACTTTGAATCCAAGGATCTAATGGTAGCAATTCCTTTTGATGGTTGAAAACCCATTCTCTCAAGAAATACAATTACTCAAGTAGAGACTTTTTTACTTTTTTTTTTTTTTTTTGCCTCTGGAACTCATGTAGAGACTTTAGCAACCAAAGAAAATAATAATGTCGAGGAAAACTCCAAATTTGGCCAAATCACGTGGTCCTTTTTAATATATAAAAAATTAAAATCACTGTAAAATAAATAGAAAAAAACATTATTCTTAATTTTCTCATGTATATTGATATGTTATTTAAGTAAATAGCGTGCAAGTTATCCACAAAAAGACTTCATTGATACGGAATACAATCACAATAACATTAATATTAATATCAATGTTAATATTCATAATAAAAAAAGAATTATGCATATGCGTGCTTATTGTTATTGGTCATCTCATGCATGGTGTTGTTCTCTTTCTTAATTTTATTTAAGTTTTTGCAACTTCATGAGGAGTTTTATGGGACGTTTGGTTCATAGATTCATAATTATGATTCAAAATCATTCTCGTTTTACGTGTATTTTTTGTGAAAAAAAATACTGTAGCGAGTCACGAACCATGATTCGAATCATAGCACGAATCTCTCTTCCAAACGTCCCCATAATGTCGCGTTACAGAGAGTCCCGTTTATAATTATGATTCAAAATCATTCTCGTTTTACGTGTATTTTTTGTGAAAAAAAATACTGTAGCGAGCCACGAACCATGATTCGAATCATAGCACAAATCTCTCTTCCAAACGTCCCCATAATGTCGCGTTACAGAGAGTCCCGTTTCAAAAAAATATGTCTACACTATTTGATAGGATATGAAATAGGAAGGAAGACTTTGCGAGACATGAATAGTTAGAAGGAGAATGTGCCACAATAATATATTAATACATCATCATTAATCAACATTTATTTCTCAAATTTTAAGGTGGTCACTGCTGATGATCTCATCCTGCGTTCGACAGCATGACGTTTACCACGTGATTTCTGCGTGATATATGTTAAGGCCCCGTTCACTTCGCTGATTCGAGTTTAGAATTCGAGTTTTTCTACAGTAAAAAGCTCTCACAAACAATCACATCTAACTTTTTTGCTACAGTAAAAAGCTCTCACATAAAATCACATCTCAACTCAAATTCTAAACTCGAATCAACGAAGTGAACGGGACTTTAAGTTTCCAGCAATAAATGTTTAGAATTAGATCTCCTAAGCAATTGTCCTTTTTTTTTTTTATGAAATTGTCCTCTTTATTTGGTATCAAAAGAAATATGTTAAAAGATACAAACTATCGAAAGTATATAGTATTTCATGATCATAATAAAGCATTTGACCTATTTCTTTAATTCATAATTTGAAATTGTCCTCTTTATTTGGTATCAAAAGAAATACGTGGCTTGTGCCTTATATAGACCCAATTGGAGGGAAGGCTTCTTTAGATTAATTTTAGTTTTCTCGTGCAATGGCTAACAACTAAAAAGAAATATCTTCTACATTAAATCCTAGGGCTTTCAAAATAATTTTTTTCTTAAAAAAAAAAAAGAGAGAAACAATAGAAATATATTCCTTTTGATGGTTGAATACCCAATTTCTCAAGTTGGTTAATTAAAATAACACCTCCGTCTTCTACTTCTCAAAAACATATATACATATATATAGTGATGTAGACTTATAAAAAAATGATGAAGAGGAAAATATCGAATTTAGAGAAATGCGGATACCATATTAATTTAAGATATGAAAATAAGGATTACATAAAAAGTACGGAAAGCATTAATAGTTTAATTTGACATGTTTATGGATAAGATAAAGAAAATAACGTGCAAGTTAGAATCAATAATTTTCTATATTATGGATTGATAGTAAACAAAACCTTACAAGTTAGAATCAATTATTGTTTGTACGTAACTATTCTCCTTCTCTTCTTTGTTCTAGAGAAAACTACTTCGATACTTGGTCAATGTTTACTCTTTCTTTTAAGTTCTACTATTACTGAAAGATATCTTACCATGACCTCAGTTAAGCCATTTTTTTGAATTGTGATCTTATCCCGATTTTTCTGTAGTGTTCAGTACGTAAATGTACGAGTATCTTTATTAGAAAGCTCAAGTACGGTTAAAGCTTACCTAGCTTACACGCGTATTATTTTATTAAATAAAGTACAATCAGAATACTGATAATGTTAAATACCATCCATTAATAAAAGATAGACTCTATTATATATGAGACTCGGAGCACATTTTCTATTATTAATTAATGGTGACTAGTGATGTCCCCAAATATTTTTTGACCATACCTGTAACAGGCTTCAACTTGTTGCACCATCGAAAAGTACTATTTTTTCAACAGTTGCCTTTAATATTGATATAGTAATTTGTAAATCTTCATTTTTAAGATCCTTTTCAAAATAATAATAATAAGAAGAAGAATTTCATAAACACCCCCCTTAAATTATATCCTTTAGTTCAGTTTCACAGTTTTGTTAATTAGTTTTTGAAAGGCATTAGTCACAACGTGAAAAAAAAAATTATGATTAATTTTCATAAAGATGTACTCTTCAATAGATCCAATTTAAAAGCATTCATATTACCCCTTGAGTAATAGAAACGCGTTAGAAGTGCCCCTTGTTTCTACTCCCATCTATTTGTAAGGAGAAAATGTCGTCAGAAGTTGAGAAATAAAAGATGCTTTCTCAAAAACTGTCGTCTAATAAAGCGTAAAAATTTCAAAATTGCGGAAATTGTTCGTGCAGCCTTTTTCGTGTATTTTAGACGACAGTCTGTCAAAAAAATGTTACCTACTGGATGTCGTCGTTTAATCAAAACGGTCCTTCTGAATGGAAGTAGATCTTTAGAAAATTTTGTTCCAAAAAGATTTGATAAAATGAGAAAGGATGTCCAACAAATATCTAAAGTGGCAACAGGGGAAATGCAATGCGTCGTTAAGGCGATTATTATGACATTTTAGAGGGAAGGTGAAGCAAAGGCAATGTGTTAATTCAAGAATAGGACGACTAATATCAATACTGTGTAATCCAAAAGAATCTGTTATGACCTGCCCGACAAAACTTAAGAAAAACACTAGGATATAGCTAGATAATATGATTACTAGCTAGAAATATTGATATGAAAAGCTGAAATTTTCCAAAAACATGAATTTTATAAACTAAATGTGTATAAATTATGTAGTAAATAATTGGTAAGAATAGAACATAATCCAGATTTCCTGTATTTTCCTCTATTCATGTCCTCCACTATTTTGAACTGTTCATACATAACCTTCCATCTTCATTTCCCAAAACAGCAATTTCAACACCGTGTAAATGTCTCTACCTCCATGATGTACCAATTGATCTGCCTCAAAAGCATAGACTTGGTTTCTTAACCCAATCCAACTACATTCAACCAACTCAATGTCCGCACATCTACGTTTCATGGCATTCCTGACTCGTATCACGCTTTCCCATCTGCCTCTCATTTCGTATTCCCGAGCCAACGCTAAATAAGGCAGAGACGACTTTGGCTCCAACTCCATCATCCTTTCTGCTACGCTTTCCGCAAGCTTCAAGTCTCCGTGAACGGCACAACCACGAAGAACCGATCTCCATAGTGCAAAACTCAGTTCATATGGCATTGATGCTATAACATCCATTGCTGCTTTGAGCTTTCCTGCTTGACTCAACATATCCACTACACAAACATAATGCTCATCCCCCGGTAAAATCCCATATTCCTTCTCCATAGATGAGAATATTCTCATTCCCTCATCAACGAGATTTCCATAGTTGCAAGCTAGCAGAACCCCAGTTAATGTTATACGATCTGCTAGTGGACCCTTGTCAATTAGTGCCTTAAAAATGTCCAGGGCCTTAAATACGCGGCCATTGTAGGTCAGTCCAAATATTATGGTGTTCCAAGACACCAAATCTTTTTCAACCAAATTGACAAAAATTTTCATAGCATAGTCAATCATTCCAACACTAGAATACATTTGCACAAGTGAGCTAGCAACTATTGAATCTGAATCCATACCTGTTCTAACAATTAAAGAATGGATTTGACTCCCCTGATCTGGTGGAAGAGAGCCCGATAAACAGCTAAGAACACTGCTGAATGTGAATTCAGTAGGCCTGATGTTTTCTCTCAACATCAACACAAAAAGTTGTGCTGCATTCTCCCCAAGACCGTTCCCCTCATAACTTGAAATCATGGAATTGCAGACAGCTGAATCCCATCGATTCAAATCGCTAAAGACCCGCTCTGCATCCTCCAGTCTGTTGCATTTGGAAAGTAGGTCAATAGCCGCACTCGAAACAATTGTATTAGAAAAAAATCCCACCTTGAAGCAGAAAGCAAATATTTGCTTACCCTTTTCCAAATCTCTCATGTCACAGCAAACACCAAGCACCGTTGACACTGTAAACTGATCCGGTGAATGCTCTATCTCTCTCATCAAACGGAACTGATCTAGTGCCAGTTGTGCACACCCTGATCTATAACAGGCCCAAATTAAAGAGTTCCAAGAGATAGCATCCACCTTCGCCATGGTTAAAAACACACCAAAAGCATAATCAACAAGACCAAGTTTTCCATACATTGAAATCAACGAATTTCCAAGCACAACATTCGATAAACTCAGTCCACAACTTTGAATCATCACACCATGTATTTGCTTGCCTTGACAACTTGACGAAACAAGCGACATCAAAATCGAGAACGTGTACTGATTTGGCCTCACGCCACCATTTTGCATCTTAAAGTAAAGCTCAAGCGCCTGATCAACAAGCCCGTATAAATAAACTCAGTCCACAACTTTGAATCATCACACCATGTATTTGCTTGCCTTGACAACTTGACGAAACGAGCGACATCAAAATCGAGAACGTGTACTGATTTGGCCTCACGCCAGCATTTTGCATCTTAAAGTAAAGCTCAAGCGCCTGATCAACAAGCCCGTA
>NW_010357869.1:0-2809 GCF_000414095.1 Morus notabilis
CCACAAATTATTTATCACACAATGCTAAAAATATTTCATATTTGAACCACAATTACTATATAAAAATATTGTTATACCTATGTCTTTCATTTTTTAAGCTTGCCTTTTCTTTCTTTTTTTAATTCATTTATTTGCTTACTTAATTATTCATATACATATGTACACACACAAATACATACATATATAGAAATATATATTTTTCTGTCTATTTTAGCTTTAATAAATTAATCTATGTGGCAATGATGATAATTATTGATTTTGGTATTTTAAGTTTTAAATAATTTGTCCAAAGATTACTATGAATGTCCTTTTCCTAATTTCATTTTCATTATATTCATTGTTTTTCAATTGAATTTTATAATGTTTTCATCTTTGTTATTTTCACTTATTGTATCTATGTTGATCACCTTTTTTTCTATTATCTTATTCAAATATTATCCATAGTCACATAAAATTTCTTTTTTCCATTGTTGACCTTTTCTCCTTCTATTTTATTGTTCCTGTATTTCTCTTTGCTATTTCCATTTGCTAAAGAGGTTTTGGTCATTTCTTTTCTAATCATTGGTTTCTAGCACTTTTCCTTTTTCTCTCGGTTTTTTTGGTCTTCTTTTTGTATAGGTGACAGTTTTTATCATTTTATTATGTCCTATCTTTTCTTTTTTTTGATCATTTTCTATTTTTATTCACCTAGTAGCTTCTGGAGAATTTTATATATTACTCCACCTATTTATTTTGCATCATATAAAAGCTAGAATTTGTGTGATAGATATAATATCATCCTTTTTTGTGCAGTTGCCCTTAGTAGGCAGCCACAAAGTTGCCCTTAGCAGGCAGCCACAACATAGCTATCACACATTGCTGAAAATATTACATATCTGAGCCATAACTAATATATAAAAATGTTACTATAACTGTGCCCTTTAGTTTTTTAATTTTATTGTTTCCTTCTTCTGTTTTTTATTAATTTTCGTACTCAATTCTTTGTATTTTATAAGGATTGCTACAATCGATGTCCTGCCCTGTTAGTTGTGTATAGCGTCATGCTGCTTAGCATTGGTTGATTTATATAGCACAGTTTGAGGAAATTTTGTAGCATTTGAGGTACGTTTATTAATTCCTATCTAGAATTTTTTAGCAATTGTTGCCTGCAATATACATATTACTTTTCTATGTCAAATATTAAAATAAGTCATCTCTATTTTTCTTAATATGTAGTCAAGCAAAACCATTGAAAAATATTTCTATTAATTCTTAATAAATGTTGGCAAACTTCTTTTAATTAATAATAATTATTACCATTAACCTTATATCTCTACTTAAAATTAACTGAAAACCTACTCTCTATACAAACTCATATTACTCTTATCTATGTAATGGACTACTGATTTTATGTTCTTTTTCTTCTTCTGCTATACAACCTCTTTAGTCTTCCTTTTCATTTTGTGTATCTTTCTCCAATATAAGATTTAGTTTCTCTATTTCTCCTAAATTGACTTTATTATTTTATCTCTTTTTGACTCCATTGTAAAACTTGCTTCGTCAGTTTGAATTTCATAGGTTAATTTCACTGTCATATTCTTTTTTCTATACCCTTCTCTACTCCTTTTTTATGTGGCGATGATGATTACAATTACTTTTTATATTTTCAATGTTATATAATTTATCTAAAAATTACTCATATCATTTTTTTTACTCATTCCAGTTCTTTTGTCTCCTTATTATTTCAATATATTTCTCTTTGATTTCTTTTTAATCCATCTCATTTTCTCAGTTGTTATCATTTTAATACTATTGATATTACTATATTATTTTTCTCACAATAAATCATAATTAAAATTATAAGTCATAATAAATGTTGTGATAAAAAAAATTATCTGCTTAATTTCTTACAACTGATTTTACCATAATAAAAATAATTATATAAATTATTTAGATAAGTACATATTTCATTCTCTTTTCTAACGAAACTAATTTTGTATCCTAGAAACAAATAGACAAGAGAAAAACTCAAGAAAAAACGCCACAACCAAAATTGCATACAATGACAATACTAATTTTTTTATGTATTGTCGGCATTGCTAATGTCTATATCGATCTCGGAGATTGCTCCTACATCTGTCAAGGTTGAGGCCCTCTCTTTTGGCTTAACGAACAAATCAATGGTAGTACTATTCCTAAGTACAATCTTTGCTGTAAATATGGAAAAATAACCTTGCCCTTAATTAAAAAGACTCCTCAAACACTTGATACACTGCTTGATTACCATGGAGGATTAATTAGCACACATTTCTGAAGAAACATTCGAACATATAACTATATGTTCGCATTTATATCATTTGGAGCTAATATAGACACAAGTACACAGAACCCAAATGGCCCAAACATTTTTAAAATAAATGGGCAAGTATATCATCTTATGGAGTCTCTACTACCAATTAATAATAATTCTCCAAAATTTGCACAACTCTATATAAATGACACAAAAAATGAAGTTTGAAATTGGATAGCATCATTCTCATTTGATAGTGAATCCAAAAACATAATACAATTTATAGTTGAAAATCTAATCAAAATGCTTGATAAAATAAATAAATTAGTTAAACTTTTTTTGAATGATAAGGGATAGATATCAACAAGATGAGATACCATCTATGAAACTAAGGCTTATAGACCGAAGAAATACATATTGTAACCAATATGACCTACCCACATCAAACGATATAGCTAGTTTAATAGTTGGAGATATTGGCAAATATGAATAAGGAAGAGACATTATTATCCAAGATAGAACAAATAGTTTACAAAGAAT
>NW_010357870.1:0-635 GCF_000414095.1 Morus notabilis
TCCTGTAAAAAGGATACGTAGGCAATCTAGTAATAAATTGGATGCAGCCACAAAATCAAAAAAATAAACTATTTCGTTCTATTGGAATGAAATAAAATTGATCAAATATGTTTTATTTCTAAATTAACATAAAGTCTAAAGCAGAGAAACTAAATCCTAAAAGAGACATAAAGAAAAATGTCTAAACAAAAAGAATGGAGCTAAACGGCAAATAAAAAAGGGGGGACAAGTCATGGATTCTCCTTAAAAAATGCAGCAAGCAAATCACGAATCTTTTGAGATTCTTCCCTTTCAGATTGGATTTCAGCCTCAGCTTTCTCAATTTCGAAGTATCGATCTACTCTCGCTGTGGTTTTCAAAATCTGGAGCTCTTCGCTAAGTTTCCACTGTTCTTCTAGGGAAGTCTTCAATTGTTGGACGCGTGCCTCAGCAACCTTCAACCTATCTCCATAAGCCTGACGTAACTGTTGCGCCACTAGTAGCAGTTTTTGTGCCTCCAATTCAGCTTTGATAACTTCTTCTTCAGTGGCATTTTCTCTGATTACAAGTGATTCAGCATCAGATACTTGGATTGAAAGCGACTGCATTGTGGAAAGGCATTCTTCATCACGATGAAGCAGATCTTTAATCTCAGC
>NW_010357871.1:0-1215 GCF_000414095.1 Morus notabilis
TAATCTGTGATTTTTCTTCTACATGAATTCAAGTACAATTTAAAATTAGAATTATGGAGATTTTTTTGATACGCTTTGTATACTGATAGATTAGATTTACGTAATTTTTAATTTTTACATGATTTTATATAAATTTAACGAATATAAAATTTAATATATCGATATGTTAGCGCACCCGAAAATGTCTCTTAAATTTTTTTTTAAAAAAGGTACACTTTTGAATTTGCAAATTTGTTTCTAAATTCAAGTACAATATTTTAGAATTTTAAATAAAGGTACACATTTATAATTTTTTGAGAAAATTTTAAGTTTAATCATTATTTTTTTTCAACTCTATTATATTTGTCATTACACAAAATTTTAATGCTATTATAGGTTATGAAAAGATAATTTGTAAGTTACAAAAGATAACCATTAGATTATGAAAAATAATCAACTAATTATGAATGATAACCTGTAGATTATATAAATATAACATGCAGGTTATTAGTGTCATAAAATCAATTTAGAGATATTTACATTTTTTACCCTTTATTTTAACTTTATTCAAAAATTGTACCCTTTATTTTCAATCTCATCAAATATATACTTTTAGATTAAAATTAATAGGTAAATGTTTACCTATTAATATATATACCCTCGACACCATCATTCTTCTAGTGGGCACATCCGCATCGTTCATCTTAGGACTGTACATTGGTTAGTGACCGACGATTTTCGCCGGTTTGGTCACCGACATACATTGTCAGTTTTTTAAAAAAAAAGGAATTGACATCGACCGATGGAATAAGGAATCGACGGTTCGGTGGCCGATATTCGTCGGTTCAGTTTCGGTCAGTCACCGAATTACTTTCATGGTAGCTACGGACAGAGGAGAACGGAGAAAGAAGGCGGCAGCAACGACGTCAATGGAGCTTCGAAGGAAAGATGAAGAAGGAGGAGGAGGAGGAGGATGTTTGGACTTTGGTAGCTAGGGTTTCATCCAGACGAGGTCGTGGTGTTTTCTACTGCATTTTTAAAAAAAATTTAGCTAAAGTTTCATAGTGCGTTTCACTTAGCAAACAAATAAAATAAAAAAGGAGGAGGAAAGCAAATAAGTATTGTTGGGGTTTTTTTGAGGGGAGCTTAGTATTGGTGAGCTTGGTTATTAAAAAATGGGCTCATCAAAATAATGGGCCGGGCTGATAGGGTAAAAAGCTTTCATCATCTTCATGC
>NW_010357872.1:0-1190 GCF_000414095.1 Morus notabilis
AAGGGGGGTCGATGGTGTCTGCGGCGGATTCGAAATCCGGAGATTGGGGAAAAATAGGGCAACGGATTGAAGGCTTCAGAAATCGATGAAGGTTGGAGGACTAAACCCGGTTTCGAATCAAGGATACAGGAGAACCACGTGATTGCAGTGTAGAAAAGCTGAGAAAGAACAAAGCTTGCAACGGGAAGTGCAGGAATCTGCACTGTAGATGTGCAGAAAAATAACTCAAGTGGCAGGGGGAAGGTGAACTCAAAAACCGGGTAATAACTCGAAAAAATTTTTGAGTTCCATTTCGAGTTTTTCTTCTCCGAACATGAACTTGGGCTTGGAATCATAACTCGAGTGGGCTTTCTCGAGTAAACCGGGTAAACCGAACAACCCCTAAATTGTTTGTGCGATTAAGATTATGTAGTGTTGATATTCTTTGCATCTGTGAACTGCGATATTTGAATAACTTTGATTAATTTTTTGTCTGTTTTTTTTTTCTTTTTTTCTTTTTCCTCGCATTCTCATATGGGTTTAAAACCGACGGACATAACCATGACCGAACTAACCATTTTTGAACGGTTTTCAATCGGTTAACCGTCTGAACAGTTTGATTATGGTTGTTAATTTCTATAAATCGAAATGGTTGGTTCGGTTGGCCAACGAGCTTAATTACTAAATTGTCCAATCTCTGAACACCCTAAGCAAACTCAATTATTAGGAGAGTAATATGCAAATACAATTAAATGTTAGAAGAAATTTTAGATTTTCATATTATAAATGTTCTAACTACATTTGAGGATTCCAATAAAACGATTCAAAAAAAAAAAGAAGATGATGAAAAAAGAAAAACTTCATTTGAGAATTTGGTGAAACAATGCAATCGAACCTGTATTAGTTTTGGTCAAAGGCTTTACAGGCCGAACTCAGCTAATTTGACGGGCTTTTTAGCTCCACAAAGTCCCGATTGACAAAAATAATACTGTCTCCTTCTTCTTCCATTTTTCCACTTTTTTTGACGGGTCTTTTTCCCGCTTTTATTTAATTGATTATAATTGACAAATACATTTGCGCTAATGCATCGGCCACAATAGGACCTCAGAAGATTGTCGGTAGGACTTATTCATTATACAAAAATGTATCCCCTTAATCACATAACAAATAAATAAAAAAATAAAATGTCATTAAAATCTAAGAGAAAAAAA
>NW_010357873.1:0-222 GCF_000414095.1 Morus notabilis
TAATTTTAGGTGCCAACGATAATCTAATTTACCACAAATAAAGTGTACCGTTGGGTAGTCAAATTATTTGCAAATTGAACCAAGACTCCTCTCAGTTAATAAACATACTCAAAATATCTCATATTTTCATATTTGTTAACTACCGTTATTTTAGTCAAAATATAATCAACAAACTTTGATTATATCTTCATGAGTGTAAACCACCGTTTCAGATCCCAAAGA
>NW_010357873.1:558-767 GCF_000414095.1 Morus notabilis
TTTTGCAAATCAATTTTGCAACTTAAATCAATTTAATCATATTAAATCGATTTTAGCGCATGGTTCTTTTTTTATTTTATTTTTCTAAAACCCTTTTATAGTAAATAAAATAAATAATAATAAATGCGCGTGTATATATGATATGTTATAAAACATATGTGTAGGCACATTATATCTATATGGCATGTTATATGCATGGACATATAATA
>NW_010357874.1:0-643 GCF_000414095.1 Morus notabilis
AGTTCACCCAGTCGAGAGGATTCTCTTTCTGTCGTCCGTTCTGACCCTCTTTCGATGGTAGAGATCTCATCGACCTCTTCGTCTTCCGGTGTCAGCTCTGTGCTGAGGGATATCGAGGATGTCGAGGGAAGTTTTGAGCCGGGCGACGATCTCGGCAGTGAATTCGGTAGCGTCGACCGAATGATAGACGAAGTGGTTGAGCGGATCCCTTTTACGAGGGGGAGCGTAAGCAGAGTAGCCGCTGGGACGGGGGATGGCCCCCCCGGAGACCCAGATAGGCCCTCCTTTACAGCCGACGATGTGGCGTAGAAGGTCCGAAATAAGGATATCATTCGAGCTGTGAAGGAGGGATGTATTGACGGGAGGTGGTTCGAGTACCTCCTCCCGGATAAGCATTTTAGGACCAGTATGCCGCTGACCGGATACCTTCTGGTCTACACAAGAGCGGTAACTGCAGGGATGACTCTCTCAATTCATCCCTTGGTAAAAGATTATTGCCACTTTTACGGCATTTCTCCTGCCCAATTGGCGCCGAACTTCTGGTACTGCTTTGCGGGAGCCTGGATTCTATGGAGCCAGAAGTTTGACATGGAACTCCCACTGGACGAGTTCCGATTCATGTACAAATTGTGCCACGTCGCCA
>NW_010357874.1:805-1043 GCF_000414095.1 Morus notabilis
CCGAAGGCAGGTGCATGCGGCGTTTGGGAATATGAGTAAGCCCCTCAATTCTCTCTTTATCTGACTTGATCCCCCTTTTCACATGTTGATGAGGAGTCCTCTGTGTTGCAGTTAACCAGGATCGGCCAAAGTTTTCTGAAAATAGCTTGGTGAGGATCGTGGAAGCTTTTTCCTACTCGTCGGAGGTTTGCCACATCGACACGCTCTTGACCAAGGAGAACCTTCGTACTGCGGGCCT
>NW_010357875.1:0-871 GCF_000414095.1 Morus notabilis
TGAGTCAAAATTGGACTGCATGATAAATGTAGAATTTTGCCCTATTCCCTACCTGCAATTGCGGCTACCACAAGGAGGAATCTTCCTGTGGTGGCCGCCCAATATGTGTGTAAGGGAGAGTGGATTTTGTTTCAAAATCAAATTAGAAGTGGGAGATAATTGTCAAGCTTTATCTTGGAGATAAAGATTAGACTTCTTCTAGGAGTGTGACTACTACTTTATAAATAGGAAATTGTAGAAAGTTGAAGAACACAATTTTTGCTCTCCTAAGCATATAGTGGCCGAATTATAGAGTGTGTGGAAAGAAAAAATTTTCTTCTAAAATTCCACGTCATGCATGTGTTGGTGTTCATGGAAAATTATTTATGCATAAATTAATATAATCTATAGAGTATATCAAAGTTTTATGAAAACTTTTGTTATACACGATCCACTTCATACACACTTCCGCATCCAAAATTGTTTCGGAAACAAACATCTACTTTGAAGGCCGTTAATTACTTTGGCCACATTGGGACTGCCACCAACGAGCAAATACTTACACGTGCACACCCCTGCGACGTCATACCCTCCGGATCCACCGGACCCTGACAATGGTTTATAAGAAAGGATACCACTTACCAACAGTATGAAGAATTTTGAGGTGAAGTCTAAAAGCAAAACCGTGCGTTAAGGGTACATAAAAAACCGCCAAACCACCACGCCCACACCACACCGCACCGCAATTTATGTGGTACATCATCAAACCTCCAAATCGCGGTTTCAAACCACCCACTCCGCTATACATAATGGACAATTTCGGTTTGGGTTTTTCCTAAACTGCGGTTTATCAAAACTGCCGCACACTGCCAAACCGTAGTTCAAACCGCCC
>NW_010357876.1:0-766 GCF_000414095.1 Morus notabilis
CCTCTCTTCGTGCTCTAAAACTGCCGCGGGAACGGGGACAACCATTGGTGTCGTAACGGAGCCGGTGCATCAGATGTTATATCAAAGCTCTCTTCGCGCCCTACCACCGCCACTGGAATGGTGACAACGTTTGGTGTTAAAACGAGGCCCATCAGCCGTTAGATCGAAGCTCTCTTCGCGCTCTACAACCGCCTCGGGAAGGGCGTGAATTTTGGTGTCGTAACGGGGCCCATCAACCGTTAAATTAAAGAAGCTCTCTTCGCGATCTACGAATGGCACGGGAACGACGATAACTTTTGGTGTCATAATGGGGTCCATCAGCCGTTGGATCGAAGCTCTCTTCGCGATCTACGAATGGCACGGGAACGACGATAACTTTTGGTGTCATAATGGGGTCCATCAGCCGTTGGATCGAAGCTCTCTTCGTGATCTACAACTGCCACGGGAACGGCGAAACTTTTGGTGTCGTAACGGGGCCCATCGGCCGTTAGATCGAAGCTCTCTTCGCGCTCTACAACCGCCCCAGGAAGGGCGACAAATGTTGCTGTCCTAACAGGGCCCATAAACCGTTATATTAAAGAAGCTCTCATCGCGTTCTACGAATGGCACGGGAACGACGATAACTTTTGGTGTCATAATGGGGTCCATCAGCCGTTGGATCGAAGCTCTCTTCGTGATCTATAACTGGCATGGGAACGGCGACAACTTTTAATGTCGTAACAGGTCCCATAATCCATCAGATCAAAGCTCTCTTCCCCCTCTACAA
>NW_010357877.1:0-225 GCF_000414095.1 Morus notabilis
TATTTTTTAATATTTTTTACGGACGAAAATTGAAAAAATTCATAAAAAAATTGAATACTCGTAAAAAAAAATTGGTGACCTTGTTGAATTAATTCTTAAAATCCCGATATTAATTTTAGAAGGTAAAAAAAAAACAAAAAAAAAGGTTTTAAACCATCCCAAGCCCTCAAGTCGCCCTTAGGCGGCTAACTACGACAACCGAATGGGCTTTGTTACCACGTCTTA
>NW_010357877.1:634-910 GCF_000414095.1 Morus notabilis
TAAGGCTCGTGTTTGCACAATTTTATTATTTATTGACGTCCTTTTTATTTTTTAATATTTTTTACGGACGAAAATTGAAAAAATTCATAAAAAATTCAATATTCATAAAAAAAAAATGGTGACCTCGTTGAATTAATTCTTAAAATCCCGATATTAATTTTTGAAGGTAAAAAAAAAAACAAAAAAAAAAGGTTTTAAACCATCCCAAGCCCTCAAGTCGCCCTTAGGCGGCTAACTACGACAACCGAATGGGCTTTGTTACCACGTCTTACTTTT
>NW_010357877.1:1117-1483 GCF_000414095.1 Morus notabilis
CTTGTTGAATTAATTCTTAAAACCCAGATATTAATTTTAGAAGGCAAAAAAAAACAAAAAAAAGGTTTTAAACCATCCCGGGCCCTCAAGTCGCCCTTAGGCGGCTAACTACGACAACCGAATGGGCTTTGTTATCACGTCTTAATTTTTTCATCAATTTTTTAGGCGATTTTGATTCTACCATGCCTAGAAAAATGTAAGGCTCGTGTTTGCATAATTTTATTATTTATTGACATCCTTTTTATTTTTTAATATTTTTTACGGACGAAAAGTGAAAAACTTCATAAAAAATTGAATATTCATAAAAAAAAAAATGATGACCTTGTTGAATTAATTCTTAAAATCCAGATATTAATTTTAGAAGGT
>NW_010357878.1:0-221 GCF_000414095.1 Morus notabilis
AGCAAAAAAACGGAATTGTGATTTCGTGGAAACTGTTTTTAAGGTACTTCAAGATGTCGGATTGAGACATCTGGTAGTTCGTTGGAAAGATATACATGTCTACTTTGTTTTGAAGTTAATTTTGGAATTTTTAAAGACAAAAAGAATATCTTATGAATTTTCTTCTAAAGATGGACGAATCAGTGAAATTCCAATTTCAGGGGAAAGTGATTATGAGTTAG
>NW_010357878.1:533-774 GCF_000414095.1 Morus notabilis
AGTGATTGATGAAATTGTGATTGAGCCGCGCAAGTCTCTCGAACCAAGTGGGTGATGACAGAGACTATATTGTGATATTGAAAAATTGTGGTTTTGAATGCGCTGGCCGTTCCCTCGAACTAGGTGGGTGATGACGGGAACCTGATATTGTGATTTGCGATACTGGCATGTGGCCAGATTGTGAAAAAGCCAGCGACAGTACCGGGAGGGCCCTAGTGATATGTAGTGCACGTGCATAAAG
>NW_010357879.1:0-1865 GCF_000414095.1 Morus notabilis
CCAAACCAATATAGAAATTAGAAAGTCTAATGAACGTGGATTAGTCTCAATCAGTAGGTAAAATAGTTGAGCACCAGTTGCAATGTTATAATAAAAAGTGTAAAAGAGAGAATGCTGTGGAAAACTCATATTGCTTTGAATATTCTATTTATTTTGGATTTAGGGTCCGTTTAAAAGATATATTCAAACTACATTTAAAATTTTAAATTTTTTATGAGAACAAAAACTGTAATAGAATTAATGATTTAAGTTTTAAATATATACAAATGGGCCCTTAAATCTTTAATCTTTAATCAACGTACATAAAAGAAGCAAAATCTTTTTACTGCATTCTCCTCTATTTGTAAGTGTCAATTTCACCTTTTTTTTACTCTTTTTCTTTTCTTTAAGCAAAATCTTTTTACTGCATTCTCCTCCATTTGTAAGTGTCAATTTCACCTTTTTTTTTTCTCTTTTTTTTTTTTAAGCAAAATCTTTTTACTGCATTCTCCTCCATTTGTAAGTGTCAATTTCACCTCTTTTTTTTTTTACTCTTTTTCTTTTCTTTCCTTATTTGTTCTTTCTTATCAAAACCTCCTCAACAACAAAGTTATTCCAATGTGCTTCTTTAAAATACATTTTTCTCTTTGTTTATGTTAAAATAATTTCTTTCTGTTAGGATTGTTCATGGGTTGGGTTAGTGCGGGATATGACTTTTTCTTCTCCAGCCTCAAAAGGTACGGGTTGCACATATTTGGCCCCAATAATGTTAGAAAAATTTCACAACCCAATGATGTTTGGGTTGGGTTAGAGCGGTACGGGGTGGGTTTAGTGGTCGATTTTAACATTCAAATAATCAAAGACTTAAAGTTCAATCTAACATTCAAAGTTCGTCATCAAATAGAAATAATAACTCCGACATTCAAACAGATAGAAATTCAAAGTTCAATCCAACATCAAACATGAAGCAAAGTAGTCCATCAAACATCAAACATAAAGCAAACATAAATTAGTCTTAAAATAAAGCAAATATAGATGCTTAATTCAAGCATGAAGAAATTAGAGAGTAGAAATGAGTTGTCTACCTAGGGTTAGATATGAGAGGAGGTAAGTTAGAGTGCGAGTTGAGTTGGGGTGTGTAGGTCATTATAGATTCAACCCACACTCTGTCCCAAAACTTCAGGCCAAACATTGAATGAGCTAGAAAAAATTTAATACTAAAAATTATATTTTTTAAATTATGTTAGAGTGAGATGAATTGAGTCTGCGGGTTTTGTGAGTTTATAAACAGTCCTACTTTCTGTCATTTATTTTTTTTCCGACCAAAAGATTTCTCAAAGTTCTATTTCTTTTTATTTTGATTATTTAAAATACCTTTTCTTTGTTGATAGCTCGGTACAACTACATGATGTGCCACGTTGCTATAAATGGGAAATGGAAAAAACCGGTTATATCCGGTTGTATATAAAAAAACACACAAGTCCTTTCACGTCTCCCTAGATGTGTGATTGGATATAAAATATTAGAGGAAATGTTTGTCTTGTAAATTTGCAATCTTAAAAGTACTGTGACAGGGGTTTCTTTGTATGGACAGCAATGTTTATAACGACATTTCTGTAATGCTGACTCCCAAAATAATTTTATTATATGGGAAAGAGCAGCGTAACGAGGATGAATAGAAAAGTAATGGAAATCTAACCTTGTTTTTGCAAAACTCATGGTCGTTTATGCACAGTAAAAGAATAGTGTTGATATAAGTATTTTTGTTGTCGTTTTTTAGTCCTAACAAATAGTCTGTTTCATTCCTTTGTTGTAATTTTTTTTATTTTTTATTTTTATTTTTGCTGAATCCTTTGTTGTAATTTACGCCACCTTATACGGTTGGA
>NW_010357880.1:0-952 GCF_000414095.1 Morus notabilis
CTGTCAATAATAAAAATGACAATATATCATTCAACTACATATATAATCCTAATATATAGTGATATGTCAAGTCAAACAAGTTCCTAGTTAATACAATTTAACAAAGTGAAGCATAATCCTAATTAGTTACAATATCAAAAGAGAAATGCATAGCACATACACCACAATATTAAAAGATAATCCGGCTATGTTTTTCCACTGAAACTAAACAAAAATTCCTAAATATCACCAGCAAGCAAAACTCTAGCCCACTCATCTCTTTCATCATCAAGGATACTAAAAAAGTAAGAAACTAAAGCATCATCCTTTATCATCATCCGAACTACCTTATTTTGTTCTATTGTGTTAATGGTTGTGGTCATTTGTAGTTCATCTCTAATCCAGCTATGTTTTTCCATCATGTCTTCACCGATAGCCTGACTTAAACGTTCACTTGCCTTTTCAATAACACCAGCATGTAAACTAGATGATCTTTCAATGGCTTCATAAGCCTCTACATTGTTTGTACTCTTCCTTTTTTTTAGGCGACTCTTGAGTTTGAGCTTAAGTTTGAGGAACAACCGATGCTTGTGAGAAAGACATTGATTGCGCTTCATAGTTTTCAGAGATTTACAGCAAATTCTTCAGCGTGTCAAAGCAATGTGCACATTTAATTTCAACAAAAAACAAATCCAATGAGCAAAGAAAAGCAACCGTGAAAAAAAAAATCATCACACGGGTTTTCAATGAGCAAAGCCATAAATCCAAGAAACATATCAAAAAATGGAGCCTGACCTTGCCAGAATCAACCGCAACTAATAGTCTTCTTAAGGTCCGTTTAGTTCGTTAATTTAAATTTTTAATTTGAATTGATATGTGACTTTATGTGAGTTTTTTACTGTAGTAAAAAAGTTAAATGTGAATGTTTCTTAGAGCTTTTTACTGTAGTAAAACTCAAATTTTAAACTCGAAT
>NW_010357881.1:0-1038 GCF_000414095.1 Morus notabilis
CAAATCGATGTATATGCGCTCTCACAATTTCTACTAGATGCATTTCATGGTTTCTACATTTCACACAAAGACAACTGATATAGCCAATTGAAGTTGCATAATTTTTTGCGACCTCAATAAAAGCAGATAACCCATTCCAATATTCATCCGACAATCAGTTCCTTAAATAAATCCAACTTTTGTCAATCGGCATTTCAACTATAAACAACAACAGACATAACAATTTATTAATGTGTTTAATTAATTTTAATTTTACTCTTTATTAACACAATTAAATTTTATTAATTAAAGTTTGTTAATGAACTTATTAAAATTCTCGTTTTCTAACTAAATTTTAGTAGTATAACAGCTTATTTTTCTTATGATCTAAAAATTCAAAACCTGCAAAAAAAATAACTTTAAAAGATTTCGGCACACCATAGCTGCAAGATGTGCACCCAGAACAAGAATCATAAACATGTACTAAATTTCAACAATATAAGAAAATCATAATTCAAATATTGTCATCATAATCCCGAATTCATACAACCAAAAACTACAACAATTTTAAACTAAATAAATATAAAAAACTTACAAAGTTCAAACCCACTAAACGGGGGCTGAAAATAGTAGGATTACATCAGAGGCACCGTGCAAACAGCGACGAAGGAGAAAAATCAAACACCTACATCAAATTAAAACATCGAACATAATTTTCAAACATCAAAATTAACATTTTATTAACATCTAGAGTAACATATAGACACAATTCTTAATTAAACAAAGCAAGTTTAAATTTTTATATTCTTGGAACCATAAAAAATGACTAAACTCGAACAAAATTTCCAAATAAAATCTCTAATATTCAACTCCTAGAGCATCTAAATTCTCATAACTCAATCGAAACACATACTCAATCCTAACTCAATCCGTTTTCTTCTTCCATTTTCTCGGCAACCAAACAAAAATTACAAAAAAAAGGAGAAAACCCACCTCTTTGCAATCCTGGCGGGGGCGGGGCGGCGGCAGCAGGAGAGGGGAAGAAGAGAGAAGGGATCG
>NW_010357881.1:1195-1515 GCF_000414095.1 Morus notabilis
GAAGAGAGAGAGAGAAAGGAAGATAGACAAGGGGAGAGAGAGAAGGGAAGAGAGACAAGGGGAGGCCGGCGGCGGCGGCGATGGGAAGAGGAGGCAGAGAGAGAGATTTTGCAGGAGAGAGAGAGAAAGCGTCGGGGGAAAATGAAGAAGAAGAAGATATGGTATATTAGGTTAGATTTATTTGCGACGTCATTCTCGTCGCAAATAAATTTAAAATGTTGTTGCAAATAATAAACAGTTGTCAATTATTTACGACGACATTATCTTGTCGCAAATAATTTTTAAGTCGTCACAAATAATCATTTTCCCGCGTCTGCTTT
>NW_010357882.1:0-607 GCF_000414095.1 Morus notabilis
AGTCGAGAAGCTGCGAAATGAAGCTTCGCCGGAATCCGGCCACCGGCGGCGGCGGCGGTACGGTGGCGGAGCTTCCCGGAGAAGAATCTCGCGCCGGACTTGAGTCCTACCCCCCCTAAATCGATGGTTCTGAATCCAATGGCGATGTCAATTTTACCAAATTCAGCCTCTAACTACTCGGATCGAGATCCTCAATTCTGGTCGAATTTCAAACCTTGAATCTTTGTTTTTCAGCCATGGATCTTCAAAATTGATTGGGGGCTTTCATTACCCGTGAGATTCTGAGCATTTTGACACCAAGATCACGAGGATCCAACGGCTAGATCGCCGGAACCATCCTCCCACTTTTCTCACGGGCGGCTCATTTTCCGGCAAGGCGGTGGCGGTGACCATGGCTGGTGGCCCAGAATGACTCACCGACTCCCTCTGAATCTAATGGGCTGGGCGGTGTCATTCACAGCGGTCGGAGGAGGGAGATTCGTGGGCGGCGGCGGCGAGGAATCCGGCCACCACGGGCGGTGGTGTTCCGGTCAGGATCTAGCCATGCTGCTGGTACCATTTTCTTTGTCTCTTCGCTCTGAGTCTATTGGGACCAGAATCACCTCGA
>NW_010357883.1:0-1751 GCF_000414095.1 Morus notabilis
TTTACAGTAAAAAGCTCTTAAAAAATATCACATCTAACTTTTTCTACTACAATAAAAAATTCTCACAAAATAGTACATCTCAATTCAAATTAAAAACTCAAATCCGTAAAATGAATGAGGCATCTACACTCTAAAAGAACATCCCTTAATTTTTTTTTTGCCAAAGTGTAGATGAAAAACAAAATAGCACATCTCGAAAAGCGAGATCTTTTTCTCCATCCCGTGAAATATCTGGCATAAGCATGACGTGGAATCACACAATTGGTTAGAACCTGATCAGAATTGTGTGCTCATAACCCACCCAAACCCAAATTATAACCCAACAATATCATATCACCGCCAAAGCCATTAGAATAGTGCAGGAAGGAGTTAGTACTACATCCCTAAATCACTGAAAAAAATGGCAACAACAATGGCCGGCGTGAGCCTCTCAGCCCCAAGAATCGTAGCCAAATCAGGCGCAGAGTCGCCGAAAGTACCCCATGCCTATATCAGAACTGTTCAGCCGTGGAATTACAACAAGAGGCTGAGCCAGTACGGTCGATTGATGGTCGTACGGCCGGTTATGGCGGCGCCGGACAAGCTGTCGGACAAGGTGGCGGAGAGCGTGAAGAACGCGGAGGAGGCGTGCTCGGACAACCCGGCGAGCGGGGAGTGCGTGGCGGCGTGGGACGAGGTGGAGGAGCTGAGCGCCGCCGCCAGCCACGCCAGGGACAAGAAGAAGTCAACCGATTCATTGGAGGAGTACTGTAAAGACAATCCCGAGGCCGATGAGTGCCGTACTTATGAGGATTGAATTCAAACTCCGTAGACTCAGTACTCTCACTCGGTGGGCTTTCGTCTTCCATATATTGGAAAAAGAAAATATAAAAACAGTTTTTATGAGTTTGTTGTTAGACTCTTTACCTTTTATATGATGACGCACTTATTCGTGTTTTATTAAATTATTACCTTTATGGAATTATATTTTGCTAATTAATTACTTCCATTGAGTTTATTCTATTGGTATACAAACAAATGTTGGATGATAATTTCACGTGGCATATATTCCACAAATAAACGAAATAATTAAAATAGAGACGGAGTTTTTTAAGTATGAACTGTGTTTGTTAGTAAATTATGAAACTTCCATTAGTGGGCTTATGTTTTAAGCATAGCATAAATCCTTTTGTTTTTTGTTTTTTTTTCAAGTGTTTGTTAGACTCTAGCTGTTAAATACGTTGCACTTTTTGCTTGTTAATTAATAATCTCACATGTTTTTTTTTTCCCCACATGTTGGTTTGAATTAATTGATAGATGGGTTCAAAGTTATTAGCTAGGGTCATCATGTAATTATAATACAGTCATTATACCATGTGCAAAGCAATTTGTCATGCATAAGTATAACTTTTGAGGTACAGCTTTTTCAACCACTTTTTGTAGAAGTCTTTGAGAAGCGTGTTGCCGAGTGTTTCACTGCTGGGCCAGGTCATCAGAACCCCAGTTCTAAGCTTTCTCAACTTCAATGGTTTCCTACTTACTCTGGCTACATAGGATAGTACTTGTTTGTTCTTCACGTTTGTTTAGGGCCCTATATACGCGTTTCATGATGTAATTGCACAACCCATAATCCTGGTTATTACCTCCATTTGTTTACGCTTTCTGCATGTTCGAATGACTTTTGTTTGGGGGCAAAAAAAAACAAAAGAGACTAAAGAATTTCAAAACCTGCGTTATAAATCTTTACAAATTTATATATATATATATATATA
>NW_010357884.1:0-3889 GCF_000414095.1 Morus notabilis
ATAATATAATTATAATGCAGTTAGGTGGTCCTGACTATACAGTACCATTAGGAAGAAGAGACGGGTTGACATTTGCGACAAGAAAAGTAACTATAGCCAACCTCCCTTCACAAATAAGCAACACTGGCACTATCCTCGCCTCTCTTGCAACAAAAAACCTAGATGCCACCGACGTAGTCGCCCTTTCAGGCGGCCACACCATTGGCCTCAGCAGTTGCTCTTCCTTTGGCAACCGCCTCTATCCCACCCAAGACCCCATCATGGACAAGACTTTTGCCAAAAACCTAAAGGCGATTTGCCTCACAAACTACACGATTGCCACTACCGTGCTCGATATCTGAAGCCCTAATGCCTTCGACAATAAGTACTATGTTAACCTCATGAACCGCCAAGGACTCTTCACTTCTGACCAGGATTTGTATAGCTACAGTCAGACCAAGGACATTGTCATCAACTTCGCCAATAACCAATCACTCTTCTCTGAAAAATTCATCATCGCGATGACCAAAATAGGCCAGTTGAGCGTCTTGACAGGCAGCCAAGGTGAGATACGTGCCAATTGCCCTGCTAGGAGTCCAAGTACGTAAGGGTGGTAATTCGTGTCACGTGTCGTGTTTTAATCGTTTCTTCCTAAATTTACAGTCAACCCGAACACGACCTGTGACACGAAATTTTTTAAAAACACAACACGAACATGACACGACCACTTTATGAGTTTACAAGACACGACACGAAAATGACCCGTAAACCTGAAATTGACACGAAATTATATATTTTTCTTTAGTTTTTTACATATTAAAAAAAAACTTAAAATTCATAAAGTACTAAAATACAATAACATCCATCAAAATTAAGCATATAATAGTATAAGATTTTGAGCATAACTATCATGATATCACAAGTTCATAATAAAATCTAAAATATCTAATGAAAAATATATACTTTTAATGTTTTATTAGTTTCGTGTCGTGCTCAGGTGTGACGGGTTCAACTCGAAATTGACCCGTGTTTGTCGTGTCAATTTCGGGTCGACTATATTCTGTCTCGAATCTCTTTTTTCTCAGCCCCAACCCATTAAATTCGTGTCGTTTTCAAGTCGTGTTGTCGTCTCGTGACTCATATTACCGGCTTTACAAGTAAGGATAACTTGGCATCTCTATATGAGGATGTGGACAACTTGTCCGCGTTCTAAGGGCGTTAGGTTTTGGCTTTGTTTCAAATATATTCCTTTTGTTAAAAGAAAATAAAGATAGAAACGTTCCTCTTGTGTTTGTGAGAGCAAACCTTCTTTTCAATATCTGTATCCATATTGCTGTATGATCTAAGTATGTCTGACGTCTCTAACGTGTATACTTTAACTTTGTGTTTGTATTGTTAATCATATGACACTCTTTGTTTGATTATTATATAAAGTATGTCATTTTCCTTTATTAAAATTAATAGAAAGTTTATGTTTATGAATTTGCAATTGCAACTTTGTTTTCATCTTTTTATTTATTTATTTATTGAACACAAAATTGTTCTGGTTAAACAAAAAGATGCAATATTTCATGGATAAACTTGATGTCAAATAAATATCAAACTGAATTGATAAAAAATGATTGATTAAAACAAGTTCAGGTACTTATCTTGCTTGCATTATTTTGGGGCTAGTAGAGTAGAAGGATCCATTCATTTGCTTATAGTTGACGTCTGAGCCCAATGATGTGTTTTGCTTTTCATTTTGGTAATCTTGACAAATACATTTTAAAAGTAATGGATCATGATTTTTACCATTTAATTTTGATTCATAACTTTTTTAGTTAAATAATTACATTAATAAAAGGGTATTTATCAAGATTAAGGGATAAATGTCTAGTATACTCTCAAAAGTAAATTCTCCATTTTTTCTTTTCATTTTAGATTGGATAAACGTGCAGTAATATTTGAATGAATTCGTGGCTTGTTTTGCTCATCTCTTAGCTTCTCTTTTTCATTTTTTTTTCGTTTTTAATATGTGTGGGTAATAAACATTTTCAGTATGTTTGTTGGAGGGAGAGATGGAGAGAAAACAAACTTAATCAATTATTTTGTTGGACAGATGAAAGGAAGGAGAGGAAAAGTAGGGATGTATTCTCCCTCTTAATACATCAAATTGTATCATTCCATTAAATGGATTTAGGCAATCCATCAATTTTAATCTTTAGAAGACTATTTATGTAACGACCCGGACCCCCACCTGATATGATATTGTCCGTTTTGGGCTTGAGTCTGCACGGTTTTTACTTTTGGGTTTCACCCCAAAAGGCCTCATGCCATTAGGAGGTGGTGTCATTCCTTATAAACTAGGATCTTCATCCCCAGGCGATGTGAGACTGCAAAAATTACCATTTCTTGGCGTTGTGCCTCAAGGGATTGATGGCTGTTACAATCAACCCTCCTTATGGGGGGCCCAACGTCCTCGTTGGCCATATTTTCAACTGGGTAGAGGCTCTGATACCATATGAAACGATCCGGACCCCCACCTGATATGATATTATCTGCTTTTGGCCTGAACCTGCACGATTTTTACTTTTGGGCTTCACCCTAAAAGGCTTCATACTATTAGGAGGTGGTGTCATTCCTTATAAACCGGGATCTTCATCCCCAGTGATGTGGGACTGCACAACTTACCATTTCTTGGCGTTGTGCCTCAAGGGATTGATGGCTGTTACAATCAACCCTCCTTATGGGGGACCCAACGTCCTCGTTGGCCATATTTTCAACTGGGTAGAGGCTCTGATACCATATGAAACGACCCGGACCCCCACCTGATATGATATTATCTGCTTTTGGCCTGAACCTGCACGATTTTTACTTTTGGGCTTCACCCTAAAAGGCTTCATACTATTAGGAGGTGGTGTCATTCCTTATAAACCGGGATCTTCATCCCCAGTGATGTGGGACTGCACAACTTACCCTTCTTGACCTTGTGCCTCAAGGGATTGATGACTGTTACAATTTCACCCTTTAGAAAAATTATTGACAAATTGTACAAATAGACATTGTAGTAATTAATAATTAACTATTATTAAACTCTCCCTCTCTCTTATTAAATAACATTAAGGATTTTCAAAATCTCTATTAGGAGCATTGTGTCATTTTATACTTGGAACAATTTTTGCTGGGTAGATGATTTGTAAACATTAATTTTCTCAACGATTTTAGTTCTTGATATTGAAATTGTTAAATAACTTCTAAAACTTTTCAGAAACAAACACATCCTAACAAATTTTTAGAGCACTAGCCACTAGTTATATTGAGTGTGAACTGTTCATTTTTTTAAGGTTTTAACAAGAGCATAATGATAATATTTTTTAGAGAGAATGAGAGAAATTAATCAAAATAAAAGAGAAATATAGGCCAAGATTCTGAAAAAAAAACAAATAGGTGTAAATTCATATTTACGTGCAATAGAATTTCTAAAATTAAAGAACTTTTTCTTAAAACATTTTCACACTTAAGCAAGTTCACACTTTTACATAAGCTGTTTTATAAAAATGTAGTTTTGTAACAGTCTTATCCAACAGTTAAACATGTTTAGACGTTAATTTTTAAAATTAAAAATTTAAGAGGTAAGTTGTTAAACTACGACAAATTTAAAAGGCAATTGTGCTAAAAACCATAAAAGTAGGAGAAGTGAGATCGTGGAAAGTAATAGCAAACTACTTGTGTCATTTTTTCTCTTCAAAGTTCAAATCACCTCAAGATGAACACGACGCCATCAGCAAAAAAAAAAAAAAAAAAAAAACCCGTGAGAAGCCTATTTCCCATGGGGAAAAAAAAAACACCAATCAATTTTTTGTCGATTTCAGCCAACCCTACATCCTCAGCACAACCGGTTTCCATTCAGATGACGCAAAATATTCGT
>NW_010357885.1:0-1601 GCF_000414095.1 Morus notabilis
GAAGAAATGGCGTCATTATCTTTTGGGAAGGCACTTTATAGTGCGAACGAACCAACGTAGCTTACGGTTCCTTCTCGAATAGCAGATCATGAATGAGGCTCAGCAACGGTGGATTTGCAAACTCATCAGTTTGGACTTTGAAATTCAATATAAGCCAGGGCGGGATAACCGAGTGGCTGATGCCCTTTCTAGAAAACATGAGGAACCTCTTTTGCACGTGTTCTCTGTTGTGCACATGCGTGAGTTGGAAGCTATTGAGGATGAAGTGTAGAAGGATGATAAATTGAGGCCAATTGTTCAGGGGCTTTTGTTGGATCCTCACTTCAAAGCCGGTTATCAACTTAAGGGTGGCCGGCTCTATTTCAAGGATAGATTGGTATTACCACATCATTCTCCCTTGGTTACCAAATTTTTCCGTGAGTTCCATTCCTCGACTGTGGGGGGTCATTCCGGATTCTTTTGTACCTATAAGCGCTTGGCGGCCGTCTTATTTTGGGAAGGGATGAAGCGTGATATTCAGCGCCTAGTCGCTGAATGTGACACTTGCCAGCGGGTGAAGTATGATGCTCTAAAACCGGCCGGGTTGCTGCAACCATTGCCAATTCCGGAGCAAGTTTGGGATGATGTGTCTTTAGATTTTATTGGGGGTTTACCTAAGGCTTTGGGGCGTGATACGATTATGGTAGTGGTGGATCGCCTCACCAAATATGTGCATTTTTCGCGCTTCTCATCCTTTTACGGCTCGGGAAGTTGCGGCCGTTTTTGTGCAGGGAGTGGTTCACTTGCATAGGTTTCTGCGTTCTATCGTATCTGACAGGGACCGCGTGTTTATCAGTCACTTTTGGAAGGAGCTTTTTTGATTGGCCGGTACCGAGCTCCGTATGAGCTCTGCTTACCATCCGCAAACTGATGGGCAAACAGAGGTGGTTAACCGGAGTTTGGAGGATTACTTGAGGTGTGTTTGTGGTACCAAACCATGTCAGTGGCCTAATTGGCTAGGGTGGGCTGAGTTTTGGTTTAACACTACTTTCCACAGTTTGGCTGGCATAACACCTTTTCGTGCCTTGTATGGTCGTAAGGCTCTTATTTTATTCTGTTGGGAGGACGGTAGTTCGGCGGTGGAGGCTGTTAATCATCAGTTGCGTGACCGAAATGACATCCCTCGGGAGTTGAAGGAGCGTTTGACTACTGCCCAGCAGCGAATGAAGGTGTATGCAGACAAGAAGCGTTGGGATGTTCATTTTGAGGTTGGCGATTGGGTTTTCCTGAAGCTCCAACCTTATCGGTTGCGGTCGTTGGCCCGTCGACGCAATGAAAAACTAAGTCCTCACTTCTATAGTCCCTTCTTGGTGATGGAGCGGATTGGTGAGGTTGCCTATCGTCTGCAACTTCCGTCTTTTGCGCGTATTCATGATGTTTTCCATGTGTCCCAGTTGCGGAAGGTGTTACAGCCTTCCACACCAGTACAGCAGTTTCCTGCTGCCTTGACAGAGGACATGGAGTTGGCTGTTGAGCCCACAGCCTTTGCTTCAAACTCATAAATTGTTGGATCGTTCTCTGGAGGTTTTAGTTCAATGGAAGGATCTTTCGGAGTGTGACAG
>NW_010357886.1:0-1855 GCF_000414095.1 Morus notabilis
CGACGACACTGTGTCGTCGCAAAAAAAGTTTTTGCGACTAATTTTTTACGACGACATATCTGCGACGACATGTCATTGCTAAACCTATTATTTGCGACAACACAGGAGTTTTTGCGACGACAAAAAGTCGTCGCAAAAACGCCTTTTTCTTGTAGTGAGTGGTCGCTAAAAATTCATTTGTGACGACTCTCTATTTTTGAAAATGACTTTTTGTCGTCGCTAATAGCCATATTTTTCTTGTAATGATTATCTTTCCATTAAGCTTTCACAAGATTTATTTGACATATATGTGATGTATCATGTTATCAAATACTAACATACATTTTTCTGTGTGACTTTTCTTCCCTTGCAACATAGCATACTAGTTACTCTGTCCATAGTGAAATAAGTCTACGTCTGTGTGTGTGTCTATATATATTATATATATATATATACACACACGTATATACACACACGTATATACACACACACACACATATATATATACATATATAATATATTGTATATATATAGCTAGGCTAATAATTCATAAATAGCTAGCATTAATATGGAGAACTAATCGATGTCAACTTTGTTTCTAGTTTTCCATGGTGGTTTGGTACTTTGATGTCAGGGTCAGTGTTGGGGTCCCTCCATGTCTAACCAGCACTAATTGAAATCGTTGTCAACTTCGACATATATATTTGAATTATGAAAGATGATGAAGCTTTTGTTGCATACTGATTTCCAACCAATGGGTGTGCAAAGAATCTCCAGGTATATATACGATAATTAATGAACATGATCAAATGTATATAATTAATATTGGAGAGCCCTTATTTAATTCATATTGCTTTTAATGATTACAGATCCCTATTATTTATTGCCCTCGTATCTTGATCAATTAATGCCATTATAATTAACGGGTGCAGAATTAATTGCTGGGACGTCGTCGCTACCTCAAAGCATTGCGCTGATGTTGCGCCATTCTGAACATTCTGAGTCTAGTCCAAATTCTGTGTTCTGTGTAAGTTTGGAAAGTTTCTAATACGCTCACTTTTTTTTTTGCCCTTTTAATTGCGTCCATAAGATTTAAACTCAATACTCAATATATTAAAAGTGATTCCCACAACTATTAAACACAATAATTTGACAAATTCTATGAGAAAATGTTGAGGACATATTTCATCCCTAAATATTTATCATCTACGTGTCACTTGAGTCAGTTAAATTTAAAGATCATCAGTGAATAAAGTAAATAAGGAAACGACTCTGATCCAAGATCATGACTTCAGAACCATTGCAAATTTAAAATTGATTATGGCGGCAGAGCAGATGAGAATATTCTGATAATTTTTGAGAAATCTTCCATTCCAAGATTTTGGGCACTCAGCAAATTGAAATCAATGATGTCCTGGCTGTTAGGGTATATACCCATCAATCAAATAAGATGTAAATATTTTTGTTGCTTATCAATGAAATGAGAAATTTTTTCAATATTATTTTGCATGCATGTGATGTTTTATAAATATCAAAATCCTTAGATTATTTTAAATGTAATTTTAAACATTGTATATAAGTATTATATGCAGAGTATAATGTTTGAAGTAAGATAATCTAAATTTTTCCGTAATTATAAATTAAAGTTGAGATCTTTAATTTAAAATAACTAATGCGGTTCATTACATTCTGAATGAAACAATCTTATCCTATATTGTTAAAAATGAGATTATTATAATGAAAGCATTTTATGTAATATGATTACATAGGACATGAACGCGATTAATTATGAATCTTTAATAAATTTCATTATTAAATAGAGTGTATATCAATGATGGTCATATATGAATTAATCTTAATTATGAGTAATTAATAG
>NW_010357887.1:0-3055 GCF_000414095.1 Morus notabilis
TTCCATGACATGACATAGACGTTTCGTGACATAATTGTACTTTGTAATTCAATTAATTAATTTCCATAATTTGTTGTTATTTGAATTGTAGAAGTAGATTGAATTATATTATGTTTCTCTCGTTGCAAATTAAACTTGACTTGAGAGTGTGTGACCCATCCGGCCAGGGTTATAAATTTGTTGATTGTGGGGCCTATCGTCTTTATTAATGTTTCCATTACTTTCTCCTGCTTGTGCGCATTTGGTATACGGTAATATGAGGTATGAAAATGAGAATCTATAATATTCCCAAATTTCGTATAGAAGAAAAACTGTTGAACTTACTTTTAGAGTGCATCATGGATATAAGTTGTAATCTCTTACTCTTAATTAAAATCTTTTTGACTAATGTATTTATTTAATTAAAAAATATATTAATTAAAAGTAAGGAGGAAAAATTTAGACCTATGCACTTTAAAAGGTACTCGTCTTATTTTTCTTTCAAATAATTATTGGAGCTTTTCAAAACCTAAAAAAGTGAAGCCCGTGAGAATATTTCGAGGTAACATGAAATTCATCCGAATGATGTTATTTATTTTCCTAAGAATCTGAATACCATATAAAACTCATGAAGAATTAACAAATTAAGTCTTTCCTTCGTTGCCGACAACCCCTCCTCCCCTTCGCCATTCACCGTCGCCGAGCAAGGTCCTGGTCCCCTACGAGATTGTCGTCGCAAAGCCCAAAGATAGGAGAGCATTATGCCACACAAAAGCACTAACCATCATGGCATAGTATGAATATTTATGGTGGATTGATCGCCCTATGTTCAGTTGTTGTTTTTAGAAGATGATCATGCACGTCGATTCTTTTTCTTTGGACGGATTTTTTCACTGGGGTTTTGCCATTCAAGGGTTTTAATGAGGCCTCTTTTAGGGGAAGAATAGATCTATATATAATAATATAACTTAAAACTTCAATATACTTATTCTCAAACAAACAAACAAACAAACAAAAAAAACAAAAAACAAAAAGAAAAACCTTCAATATACTTTACTTTGTTTGGGTCGCCCTATGGGCTATTCGCCTATACCTATTCCTTTTATGTACGTTTTTTTATTATTTAATAAATTGGGTGGCCAAGGGAATCTCTCGCTCTTAAGTCATTAAAAAAAAAAGTTGTTGGTTGAGCATGAATGAAGATATGTTTACTTATGTAATTGATTTTAGAGTTGAATAATTCTTCGAGAGTATAAAAATATATGGGATGATAAATTCTTAGCGATTTACTTTTATTATCGAGAAATGATATACATTTTTCCATTGAAGGGTTAGAACTGCAGTTTTACAAATCTTATTACGGCACTATTAGTTTATGAATTTTGTCTTCGTAAATTCTCTAATGACTAGTGAAATAAAATTTTCCCAGATCTATCTATCATGGTTGATAAATGTTATATAAACTAACTAGAAATTTAGGTGTATTTTTTTCTTCTAAAGATTAGACACTACATATTATATATGTATATACGGCAAAACAAATTAGAAGTTCATTTCATTTTACGAGACCATGATTAATTATATATATTGAAATAAAACGTGACTCTGCGGCCTTTCGTCTTCCCGAACAATCATCAATATATCGTTGCAATAACATGTCATTTATATACGTATAGAAAAATCCAATTCGAATTTGTTGTTACCTTAAAAAAAGAAAAAGAAAAAAAAAAGTTTTCCATTATTGGTAGTTCTCTTGCAAAAGAGGAATATAACACAAACGATATCTGAGTCCCCTGATTTATTCAGTTGTTCCATCTTATATATATGGTTGCAAATCAATGTTAAAAAAGAAAAAAAAAAACAAAATGAAAAAGTAACGAGAGATTTTGCAAAACCCAAACGAAATCCAAAAGCCCACAGGAATGAGATTTCACTTTCTTTATTGGTTTGTAATATGGTGTTAATGGGATGACCTTTATTTGGAAAAAAAAGACAAGTGTAAGCCATTCACTCATGAGAATATCTCTATATAAATTACTCAGAGAGAGTCACAAAATAGGCAAACAACATTATAATTTATACATAATAATCTCCTTCTATAATTTGCATCTCAAGAGTAATATTGCAATATTTCTATCTGATATCAGTGCTAATTTGTTTGTCGCAAGAATTATTAATGGAGGTTGAGATTTTCTCAGGCGATGAATTTGATCAGCAATTGCAAGCTGCAAATTCTAATTCTCGCAAGGGCAAGAAGAAATATCATCGCCACAATGCCTACCAGATACAACGACTTGAAGCGTAAGAATATATTTGCATATATTATTTCACATATAAACTCTTTAATAAGTATAGCAAAGCTTTAAAAAGTTTTTTTTTTTTTTTTTTTTTTTTTTTTTTTTTTTTTTTTTTTTGGGTATTTAACCACAATTCATGTTCATAAACCCTGCGAAAATGGCACATTATTGTTTGTTGATTTCTAAGTTCAATTGTTTCAATGTTATTAGAACACATGCATAAACAAGGCAAGATTTTTTCTCCCAAGATAAATTAACTTTAGAAAAAAAAAAGTATTTATTTGTAGTTTCATTGTACGATCATCTGATTTATATAAAAATTAGTTAAAACGTGACGAGTTACTTCTAGTCTCAAGGGATATATTTCTGGATCTTAGAACTTCTAGTAGAAAATTAAATATTTGTTAAGTATTGTTAGGATAAATATCTCAAATGATCATAAAATATAGTCCTTAATTAATAATCTATAATGTTTGACGTGGTGATCGTTGTACTTGTGAAGAGTTTTCAAGGAATTCCCACATCCAGATGAAAATCAAAGGCGTGAACTGGGGAGGGAGCTTGGGCTTGATCCAAAACAGGTCAAGTTTTGGTTTCAAAACAAGAGGACTCAAACAAAGGTGTACATCTGATTAATTATTTAATAATTAATTTGTTGATCATATCTTTTCATTCTGTCTAATATTTTTTCTATATAGATGAACCTAACCAAAATCAATTATTTGGTTAAATAAATTTATAAGAATTGAGTAAAAAGATTGGCTATATATATATATATA